>NC_069094.1:6446726-6680829 GCF_947172395.1 Bicyclus anynana
AAAAGTTTTGATGTTTTATTTATATACGGTTTTGCTTATTGGTATATCTGAAGAAGAAGAAGAAAGAAGAAGAAATATACTTTATTGTACACTAAAAAAAAAAAAAAAACTTATAATAAGACTTAGAGACTAATGTACAATTGGCGGTCTTATCGCTAAAGAGCGATCTCTTCCAGACAACCACTGTGGAAGAGAAAAACATACAAAAAATAAGACAAAGTTAAGTAACATAAATATTCCTAAATACATAAATAATATACAATAATACATATATACATACATACATATATCTGGACTTCGTTTTCTTAATAGGCTAGTTGATTTTTTTTAAATGGTCTTAAATTGATCATTAACGTTCTACTAGATTGAAAAAAAAATTATCGTTTTTTTTTAAACGTGAATACTTAAATTTTTTTTTAAATATTTTTCGAGACAATACGAGCCAAAACGCTGTCGGCCATGATGGTCTATATTTTATCGTTTCATGACGTCACGTAAACACAAAACCTTAACTAAACGGTTTAGCGTTTGTCAAAATTTAAAAAAATAGTTATTATTTAGTTTGACGATTATTCTTTTTAACTTCTGACGCAAAAATAGGGGTGTTATAAGTTTCACGTGTCTGTCTGTCAGTCTGTCTGTGGCGCCATAACTTACGAACGGATAAAGCGATTTCAATAAAGTTTTTTTTTGTATGAAAGGTGACTTAAGGGCGAGCGTTCTTAGATATGTTTGATGAAAATCGGTTTAGCCATTCTGGGAGTGGAAAGTGGAAGAATAACCGAATGTCTGCAAATATACTCAAGTGGGGTCTCAAATGAAAGTGCACTGAAAGAGAAAATTGATGACTTGATCGAGAGTGTAATTATAATAATTTCATGACATTCGGGGGTTTTTCAAAATTTTCAATTTTATGTTATAGTACCTTAAGTAACATCGCAAAATGTGCGACAGCGTTTTTAAAGTTTAGAAAAAATTATAAAATACTTACACTGTTATTTTTAAAATTAAATCTTATATGAAATACTGAACTTTTAGTGATTAATATCGATATATTTCGGACACTTTTTCCATGTAGGTACTATACGAAAATAGCATTGTTTAGACATTTCCCATTTCCGTTTTGGTATTTACCTAAAACTAAGTCATAATCTTGTAGTATCGGGTAGTTGGAAATGGCTAGATAGAAAGATTGATCTTGATATAAAAACCACGTGACGTTTATGAACGTAAAACGGATTTACGTGCGCTTATCATAAGAAGATTAAGCATAGCTTTGACATTTGAGCAGGGTTTTGACTCATTGAGGTCACGTAGAGATTAAGGTTGTTGGAACCAAATTGATTTTTTTCTATTTGTTATTGTAAAGTACCACGTACGGTATTAACTTAATTTACTATTTGATGAAAAATATTTCAACCGACGATTCAACGACTTCAAAAACATTGATATGTGCTTTACTAAAACGCGAAAACTAAAATTGAAAAATTCAAAATTAATTTATTTCAAGTAGGCTCAGTTTACAAGCACTTTTTATACGTTAGTTGCCTATTTGTAAACAGACTATTTCCTACCTTCTTATTAGAAAAGAGCGATGTGGAACTTAGACCCGCCACGCTGCTCCAATGGGAGTTGGCGGGCTATATTATCATTAATGTAAATGGTATAATATTCCTAGTTATTCGTAAGGTTAATGAGAGTGAACTTTGACTCATTGAACTTTTAGATACGACTTTTTAAAGTAAATCCCACGCGGACGAAGTTTACAAAGGAGTCTTTTCATCACAAGTATTTTAAAAGAACGTACTTTAAATGATAACACCGCTATATGTATTATGATCAACATAACACACCTGCATCATAATGCATATAAGTATTACTAAGTTCTTTACGTATTTATACAAACTTTTTTATTACTTCAAGGTGTATTTAATCTTTGTTTATTTTTGAACAAGGGGAAAAAGTAATATGTGTGCACAAAAGTTAAGCTTGAGTATCGACCGCACTAGACAAAGGCACTCTGAGAAGAAAGAATGAAATCCTCCCCCGCTGAATAGCTAAGGACTTGAGTATAATGTATGGTACTATGTAGGTATGCAACGATGTAAAACAGGGTTTACAGTTTAAAAGTTATACCTACTTTATTTTTTTCAATCTATTTTAGTGGCCCACTAAAGGGCACTAAAGGGCCAGGTCTCTCTCTTTATAGGAAAGGGGATATAAAGCTTAGACTTACCACGCTGGTACAATGCGGGTTGGCGGAGTCATTTTTTAATTGTTAATTAATTCATTGTCATTTATTTTGATTTGGTCGAAAATAAGTAGGAAAATGTGTTTAAATATTTAATTTCTAAGTAAACATCTAAATGGAATCTAAAATAACACAATATCTATCTGCCGGGGTGAAATTAAAAATGCGTCTGTTCTAACTGTGTATACAGTGTTACCGGCCCGCGACTTCGTCCGCCCTTAGACCTGCTTAATCTGGCCCTATCGCAAAATCCGTTCTTAGCGGATACATACTAAGTATAAACTACCTCCCTACCAAATTCGATCTATGTACGTCAAGCGGTTTTCGAGATTTCGTGATGAACCTTTCGCATTTATATATTAAGATTAAATACAATTAGTGATGGATACGATGCAAGAAATTCAGATTTTCTCAAATTCCGCCGAAACCATGGATTTTTCCGAAATAGTAAGTAGCCAATCCGGAGTACAATCTCTCTCTAATCTCTATTCAGAATTTCAGCCAAATCGGTTCTGAAGTTTTTGCGTGAATGAATCAAATATCGATATATTAATACAAATTTTCGCGTTTATGATACCTATTAGTGAGATGGTATTACGAGTAAATAAGACTTATGTTTCTATGTCCGGTATGGACTTAAAACTATCAAGCCGATATGTCCTATATAGGCAATAATATTGCGCAGATGGTTTAATACAACAAAAACAGAATTTCAAGCGAAGTTGCGAACGTCGTAGTTTTAATAAAAGTTGTTTATTGTTGTTTACATTTACTTAACTGCCTTAAGATTTCAAATACAGGTTAGTTTGTGACAGAATGGTTATTTAGGTACACAAAGGAGCAATTTATATAACTAGGTATTTGGATAAACTTTTGACTTGGGGTGGAAATATGCTTTTAAAATAATAAATACCGCGCGTGGACGTTCGAGATTGAAACCGCCTACGTCTCTGTACAAGAGGAGCCGCCGGTTGTTAAGGAAATTATTTACCGGCCTCTGAAATATCTCAACTCAACCTCAAAGCTACGTGATATACAACGTAGGACAACGTGGGAAGGATAAATTTAGGTCAAAGTCTTTTCAGTCTAGGTATACGACTTTGCTAAATGTATGTACATTTAGCATTATTTATTATTATGTATTATTACATAATAGTATTATGTATTATTACATAATAACGTATATTTAATGAAATCGTGTACATCTTAGGTACTCTGTACCGACTCTCATCTATATATTTGTCACACTGTATATTAGGCTAGTTTGTGACTATGTTTGCAGTTAGGCAAATTTTGACAAATGTATATCATCCGTGATAGTACAGTGGTTATGACGTTTGCCCCTGATCCGAAGGGCGTAGATTCAAATGTGATCCGAGGCATGCACCTCCAACTTTTCAGTTATGTGCATTTTAAGAAATTAAATATCGCGTGTCTCAAACGGTGATGGAAAAATATCGTAAGGAAACCTGCATACCTGAGAATTCTCTTACTTCTCTACATGTATCTGCCAATCCGCATTGGGCCAGCGTGGTAGACTTTTGGCCTAACCCCTCTCATTCTGAGAGGAGAGTCGTGCTCAGCAGTGAGCCAAATATGGGTTGATAATGAATGAATAAACGCGCGTAAACGTTCTATGAAGTTGCATATAATTGGTTATGTGCACTTTAAACGTAGTTTTTTTTCTGATTGTGTAAGTGCCGTAGGCTTCTTATGGGGCCTCAGCGGCGTCACCGGGGGGTAATTAAACGCAGTTAGTTACTGCTGGATAGACCGCGAGATCACTTTTTCATATATTACATTTGTTTAATTTTCATTTTAGTAGCTTGCCCTGAAATTATTTAAACGATACGACACGCTAGCGCGTGGCTGCAATCACATGGTAAGCGATGAAGCAGCTTATGGTGAAACGTGCTTGCCTCTAAGATGCTTATGCACTCTTGCATATGCAGCGCTTGGGTTCAATCAATTCCCTTGCACCCTCTAATACTTGTGAGCGCGTATTCAAAGTTGAATACGTACAAAAATGTTAACAAATATTTACAGCCGGCGCCCAAATCCATCACCCGGGTGCAACACACTCCCTGTTTAAGTCAAGACGCCTCTGCACTCTTGTGTTCTTTACTTGAAGGTTCATTGTTGATGTTACATGCAATGCGCATAAGAAACGAGGAACCAAACCGCAAGCGTCCAAGAGATACTCGTATTTATACGGATGTCGATCCCAAAGATATGGTTGATGGTGAAGCTATACGCACAGGAGGTCGTCTACGATTCAGATGTTTATATGTGTTTCTAGGGAGGGTGCCCTTCAATGAGATGTTATGATTTTTCATTCACCTTGTTGTCAATTAGGCCGGGCATACACGAACTTAAAGCAGTTGTCGACTGCTTCAATCTGCCACAGCTTACTACAGACTTCTACGTACGTACGAGTATACATACGCAAACCGCTCGTGCAGTTGCAACTGCCTCGAGCAGTTACCAATGGCAGTTTGGTGCCCTAATGCCCTTCCGGCGTTTGTGTTTCGTGACATTTATAATTTAAACACCTTCAAAGCAATATCTTCTAGGTAAGCGCGCTCTAACTTAGACCGCATTAATGCTTACCATCAGTCTTAATTGTAGTCAAGCGCTGGCCTATATTGCATATAAAAAAATAAAACAGTATCAAGCTGCTGACTCTGAATGTAAGAGCGATCCATGTATGTAGATCACTGGCTAACTGATCGAGCTGCCCGTGTATGACGACCTTAATACTATAAAACATTACTATGGCAGACGGACATGCATGTGACCTTATACAGGTTCCGTTTTTGCACGGAACGTAACAAATTCAAAATCTCTACACAAACAGAGCGATTTGTGTATTACACGCGACGTTAGAAAAACGCTAGTATGAAGGCGCTTTAGTGTAAAACTATCCTCCTCTGCGTGGGTGATAAAAGTCGACATCAATTGTTGTAATACAAAGACTCGCGGAGACTTAAAGGGGAGGATCCCGCTGAATGACCTACTCGAGTTCTACATTACACGACATTTTGTACGTACCGCGGTGCCTTTTGTTGAAATGTCAACATACGAGGGTTGGTTATACGGGTATTTCAACTGAGATTTTAAATATAACATTCATAATAGCCATGTTAGTTCAGTAAAATTAATTGTATTAAAAATGCTAAAGTTTGTACGTGTATTTGGAATTTCGGTGTTTGTTATTCAGTCATATAAAAACGGCTGATCAAATTCAGACTTTTTTATAAAGAACATTAAACATTATTAATCGTATTTTCCCCTTTTTATTTTAATTTAGCAAAAAGTTTGTGCTAGGAGTAGATGTGTTAGTCATTACCTTGCTTGCTAGTAAAGCTTTCTCCTTAGGAACCACCACAGGGATCTCCTTTCTTATATAGGGAACTAGCGGACGCCCGCGACTTCGTCCGCCTGGATTTCAGTTTTTCACAAATCCCGCGGGAACTGTCGCGGACTTTTTTTTAGAACTTTTTAAGAGGAACAATTCTGTCATACATGATTTTTGCAAAACTTTAACCGTTTACGCAGCGCATGCAGCGTAAGCTCTCTACAGGAAAAATCCCTCAATTTGAAACATTCTTCATTGGTGCTCCGCTCCTATTGCTTTTTGCGTGATAATATATAACCTATAGCCTTTCTCGATAAATGGGCTATCTAACACTGGAAGAATTTTTCAAAACTAACAAAATGTGTGGGAATGAAAGATCCGATCGACTTGGATCGGATCTTTCATTCCCATATATAGCTATAGGTTAGTTATATATGGCTATAGGTTAGTTTTCACGTGGCCTGTTGATAGTGAATGTCATTCCCATACATTTTTTAATTTTCGTAGCGTTAGTGTTAGTAGAATCTACGTGCCACATGGCTACAGGCCCGGGACCGACGGCTTAACGTAGTCAAAACCACAAAAGTCAAAGTCAAAGTTCATTTTTCTCAATTAGGCTTGGAGCCTGCTCACTTCCAACTCTTAGTTAAATTATAGAACAGGTATAGTGATGTATGACAGCCCGCACATCTGTCCAACTAAATCGTCCAACTAGATCATGCAGAATTAAAAAGTCGGCCAACTAAAAATTGTCAGTGAGCGGCCACCCTTAGTTTACAAGCACTTTCGATACGTCAGGTAGAGGGAAGTCAATTATTAGATTATGGTGATAATAATTTATCGAAAACTAAAAATTAAGGTTTCAAACGCACGTCCGAGAAGTGCCCACAACAAACTCAACCTTTCTAACACAAACTTTGTAACTACTGAAAATTAGTTGGAATAAAAACATGCTCAATATTTTATTTGGTCAATCTCAGGTTCAAAGCTACATAAGCTAAGTAATGGATCAACGAGGCACTTACTAAAGCTTTATTATCCTTTTACAGCTTGAAATTTTCAGAGTGCATTCGCTAGGTTGTTAATGTAACATTCATGGAGAACGTCTTACAACCTTTAGCTGCTTACTTATTTATATAAATCTCTGAGAAACAGTACCTACAATTTAAAAAAAATACAGTATTAACTGCAAGTCATACTTGACTTTTAGTTTTATCTGTATTATCCGTCTGACGAAGAACGATTATATTTTTGAGTGAATTTGTTAATACATTATTCTTTGAAACCTTAAACCAAACGGCTTGATTTATTTCATCATAAAACAACATTGAAATAGTTTCAGGTGTTTGACTAAAATTGTGTATTATATCAATTTTCCATTTACTTTTTACGCAATTGGGCTTTTTTTAATAAAAATTAAATTAAATTTAATATAGCTACTTAATATTTTAAATAGATAATGTTTGTGGTATTGTCCCTACAATACCACAAACATGGTAGGGGTGATGTCTGGATCAACTGAGCCGATTGAAAATTCTATTACCCTTAGAGAGCCAAGTTATTTGTTTATGTCATAGAAGCAGGGCGTCGGATAGTTTTCAAATAATTTGATTTCTGATTACTTAAACAGAGGGAAATTCACACTGTTATCACTACACAAAAATCGTCTCGAATGAAGTACACTACTTAAATTAGACTTGTTGGCTTGTACTGCCATTTTCTTATCCCTTCCATGATGACGTCGTATCGCTACTCTTCTAACATTATTTTGTTACGCGGTGAAAATGTGTAACTCCGTAAATAAAATCAACACAAAACCAGTGAAGCATTTGGAATGCTTTTGAAACAGTGCTCGTGTTGGTATTTCGTGTGGAATTGACTGACGAACGGGTAGAATGTCCAATACAATTAGCATGCCGACGGGCGTGGGCGGTGCCGTTGTCAGCACGTGTAACGGATTGTGGAGTGACGTGCCTACCGAATAACATGCGAATTATTATTTAACCAAAACCGTGCGTTGTAAAATAGGAAATATACCTACCCTATGTTATTTTGTGTACCTACCCTTAACAATGAGATTGGAAAAGTACATAGCGTAGTAGTTCATGGTAGCGTAACAAGCAAAACTTAGGGCTTAGTCATTTTTAAAATATTTTTTTTAAAATTTGACTCAATATTTAAGTAGACATCATAATTTATTATGAACCATATTCGGCTCACTGTTGTTGCGTTCGAGTCTCCTTTCAGAATGAGATAACCCCTCTCATATACCAATAGGATTAGCAGACTTCACACACGCAGAGAATTAAGAAAATTCTCTGGTATGCAGGTTTCCTCACGACGTTTTCCTTCACCGTTTGAGACACGTGATATTTAATTTCTTAAAATGCACATAACAGAAAAGTTGGAGGTGCATGCCCCGGACTGGATTCGAACCCACACCTTCCGGAGTAGAAGGCAGAGGTCTTATCCACTGGGCTATCATGGCTCTATTATTTAAGTAGTAGGTTTGTTTTATTTGGAACGGACGGAAGATTAGTATCCGCAAATTTCGAATTGTACAAATTCGTGCGTCGCAAAAAGTCATAGGCATCCTCTAGTGTGTGATTATAATATTTTGCCTGAATCTGGAATCTACGTCGCTACGAGTACTTTTTTTTTTTTTATTCTTTACAAGTTAGCCCTTGACTACAATCTCACCTGATGGTAAGTGATGATGCAGTCTAAGATGGAAGCGGGATAACTTGTTAGGAGGAGGATGAAAATCCACACCCCTTTCGGTTTCTACACGGCATCGTACCGGAACGCTAAATCGCTTGGCGGTACGTCTTTGCCGGTAGGGTGGTAACTAGCCACGGCCGAAGCCTCCCACCAGCCAGACCTGGACAAATTAAGAAAATCTCAATCTGCCCAGCCGGGGATCGAACCCAGGACCTCCGTTTTGTAAATCCACCGCGCATACCACTGCGCCACGGAGGCCGTCGCCGTACTTCAGCGTTAGAGTAGGTAATTGAATAACGAACCGACCAACTCTAATTTTAACTTAGGTGTAGGGTTTCTAGAGAACAGACAACTAACTAACTCTCATCATAGAGTTAGTTAGTCGTAAGTTCTAAGTAAGGGCACTAGTTCTAAGTAAGTGGTAAAAGTAGTTTTAAGTAAGTGTTAAGTAAGGGCGCGTAGAGTTAGTAAGTTGGCTCTTCATGAGATTTCATAACTTCGTTACAGTGTGTGCAATATGTACCCTTCTTCGTCTTAAATTTACTTTACATTTTATAACAATAATATTTTGAACAAAACTGTAGCTATCTACCTCTTGGCTGATGTATGGCTAACATCATTATCATCATCATCATCATCATCATCATCATCATCATCATCATCATCGTCATCATCATCATTATTATTATCAGCAAATGGATATCTACCGTTGGACATCGGCCTCATGTCACCTCATTTTCAAACACCACAGCCTTAAGTCGCATGCATCCAGCGGCTCCCTACAATCAGCTTGGTCTTGGTACACCTAGTAGGGGGTCGCCACTCCAGCACCTTATGACCTAAACGTCCATCGGCTCATCGAAGTACATGCACCACCCATTGCCACTTCAGCTTCGCGACTCGTTGACTTGACTGATCTGATTTCTGATTTGATCACGTAGAGGTGCTCTGAGCATCGCTATTACAAGATGTATTATATAATCATAGGACAAAGCGAACCTATAATATAAACATAATAAATCGTAATGTACAAAGGCGGGCCGCTCGCAGGGTGAAATAAAACCCTCCTACGCGATTCCTGTGAGACCATTTTGTGCGTCGCAATTCGTTTTGACATTGACCTTGGTTTGGTACGGAACACGTATGTGTTTACATATCTACCTACTTATTTATTTCAATACACATTTTGTTGCCTATTTGCTATTCCAGACTGCATCTATCTGTGACAATCTGTATCTAGGTGTACTCTGTATTGACTCTTAAATCTATGATCTAGATTCTGCCGTTCTGAAGTTGGATACTAGATACTCAGACAGACAAAAAATGTAAATGTTTGATTTTTTTTTCTTGCTACTTATTTACCAGATAATAAACAATTTGTGACAAAGATCGTCAGCATCCAAAGTGTAACCCAAAGTACTTTTTTTTTTATTCTTTACAAGTAAGCCCTTGACTAAAATCTCACCTAATGGTTATTGATGATGCAGTCTAAGATGGAAGCGGGCAAACTTGTTAGGAGGAGGATGAAAATCCACACCCCTTTTCGGTTTCTACAGGACATCGTACCGGAACTCTAAATCGCTTGACGGTACGTCTTTGTCGGTAGGATGGTAACTAACCACGGCGGAAGCCTCCCACCAGCCAGAACTGGACCAATTAAGAAAATATCAATCGGCCCAGCCGGGGATCAAACTCAGGACCTCCGTTTAGTAAATCCACCGCGCATACCAGTGCGCCACGGAGGCCGTACTTAAGAGTATCAATGTTTGGAAAGTTCTTGTTTTTGTTGTTATGTAGTTTTATCAATAGCTTTACATACGCAAACATTTGGCACTCATGTGCAGAAATAAAAATCACTATCTTATAGACGTTTAAACAAGGGTTTAATTTTATATTTTGGTAAATAATACTATAATTGATTCGATTAGGAAATTTTATTAGATATAATATTATTGTTTGGTTGTTATCACTGATTTTTACAAGTAACCATTGCTAAATGTTTTTTAGGCTATATAATAAGTTAAGAGCCGTGATAGCCCAGTGGATCTATGCCTTTGATTCTGAGGTCGTAGGTTCAAATCCTGTCTGGGGCATGCACTTCCAATTTTTAAGTTACGTACATTTTTCGAAATTAAATATCACGTGTCTCATACAGTGAAGGAAAAATATTGTGAGGAATCCTGCATACCTGAGAATTTTCATAATTCTCTACGTGTGTGAAGTCTCCCAATCCGCATTAGAACGAGTTATTAATTACTAGCGGACGCCCGCGACTTCGCCCGTTTTTAGACCTCTTTAATCCAGCCCTTGGAGCAACTTCTTCCGTTTTCCCAACGTTTCCCTTCACTGATCTGCTTCTATTGATCGTAGCGTGATGAAAACTATACTATAACCTGCCCAGAAGTATAAAGAATAATTGTACCAAGTTTCGTTAAATACTGTCGAGTAGTTTTTGTTTCTATAACGAACATACAGACAGACAGACAAAAATTTTACTGATTGCATTTTTGGCATGTATATCGATCACTAATCACCCCCAGAGCTATATTAGAAATATATTTCATGTACAGAATTGACCTCTACAGATTTATTATAAGTAGGTAGGTATAGATATTGTAATAGGTTAGGTTAATTGTTTGGGCTTTTGACTATATATTTGGTAATTTGCAAAAACAATGTTTATATGGTTTGAGTCGTCTTTTATTATTTAAAATCGTATTTTAGTATAAGTCATTTTAAAAAGCCATTTTTGATAGGTACATTTGTTTCAGTTCACTAACTCAACTTTCATGATTAGATGGCTGTGTTATCCTATCATAAAACAAATCACCCAACTACTTACAGTGATTGCCCTCATATTCTATATAGGTTGAGAAGAGGTTGTGTGTTTAATACGAAAAGGTACCTCATATTGTAGTTATGTGAGTGTGACAGCGTCGTAAAAGTTTGGCTCTCGGAAGACGGGATGCCCAAACACGATCGTCTGTGTCAACACTCGGCGATCGTTATTGCTTTGCGCATACTATGTAAAGTACAATCTAACTGACCCAAATATATTTGGGTTAGTGGGTAATATTAAAATAGTCTCGGTCTACTAAATACAGAATGTGCGTGAAGCAAATATTTCCACGCGTGTCTTCCGCTATAGGTCTCAATTTTTTATTTGAACACAGTATATTTTTTTGTAAATTCGTATTTTTCATAGAACAACCAGTACGCTAGCAAACGTAAGTTTGTTTAACATTAAATATGTAATAAACTATGAGGTTTGTTTCGTACAAAATCATGTTTTCAGTACGAAATATACACGTAAATAAACTTGAAAAGCAAAACTTTCTCATAATAGAGAATGGTATGCGAATTGACTGCACTGTTTCTAAAATCTGTGAAATTTACATACATACTATGTATATTTACATATACATATTATGTATATTTAAAAGTTTACATTTCATTAAATCTCTCTGTCTCAAAAGCAGTTTTCAGTAGGTATTAGAGCCATAGTATTTAAGATACAAGCATCGACGATTCGGTCGCTTTTCGGAAGCTTAATTCCCCGTTTGAAAGCTGTACACATTCGGATTTTAGTGCAAGCAATTTAGTTGAAGATTTAGCAGTTGGGGAATATGTTTCACTGGGCAAGTGCAACATATTCCAATTTCTATAAACAAATTGAATAGTTTTAATAATAATAGTTGTAATAAAGCTTTTTGTGAAGAGCTTTTCAGGGGAATTATCCCCTGAAGTATCCCCGAAAGTCATATTTATTTCTGCTGCCGTGTTTCGATCTGAAAGAAATGGTTGCCGGTGTACTGTGAAATTATACTTTTGACGGGCATGGGCAGAACGTTGTTGGACGCATTCCTTATGTTACTCTGTTTATATGTATTGGCGATATTTATCCATCTGGTTTGTACGTAATTGTATTTAATTATAAAAAATCGACTTCAATACAACACAGAATATAACATCAGTAAGAAAAATCGTACTCGTAAAGTTACTAAGACGACGTCCACCATAATGCGGTGGAGCATAGATGTAGTCAAAAGTCGTCTAATGCTGAAAGAACCTTTGACTCTCAAGTGCTAAAAACGTTTTAAATTTAGCGCAAGATTCTCTTTGAAAGCTCTTTTTGATATTCAGAATATTTTTTGACATGAACTGCATGAGAATTGATGTATTAGGGATTTTTAAGGACAGCTCGGGACACATAAATGTGGAAGCAAGTATGTATGTCTGTTTATTTGTTACTTACCTTTTCACAGCTAAACCAAAAAATAATTACTACATTTGAAAGTATTCCAGGCGCCTGTTTTTTCTAATTACGACAAATTCTAAGGTTGAAAGTGAGAAAGAGGAATATTTTTTTCGTAATTTAGTTCTAACAAGAGAGAGCTAGACAACGTTCGTTTCTTACAAATTTCGCCAGAACCATGGATTTTACCGGGATGTAAATTAAGTAGCATATTTTCTGCTCATGTTTAATTATATCCGTGCCAAATTTCATCCGATTTTTCCGATTTCAAGTTAAGTCGATTAGGATGAAATTTGGCACGGATATAACTAAACATGAGCAGAAAATAGGCTACTTAATTTACATCCCGGTAAAATCCATGGTTCTGGCGAAATTTGTAAGAAACGAACGTTAACGTTGTCTAGCTCTCTCTTGTTAGAACTAAATTACGAAAAAAATATCCTCTTTCTCACTTTCCACCTTATAATTTGTCGTAATTAGAAAAAACAGGCGCCTGGAATACTTTTAAATGTAGTAACTATTTTTTGCTTTAAAAACGAGAGAATTAAATTGCGTTATTTGTATGGAGATGGCGAAATAACCGTTCCGAGGTCAGCATCACTGTACCGTTCGGTGTAATTATTTTACACAAAACAAACGTGACTGTCGAAACCCTGAGAAGTCTATTAAAAGCTTTTGTCCTGTATAACTACGCTAATTTGCTGAGTTGTTCCTATGTAGCAATGTTTACGCAAACTTAGGCGACTTCCTTGTTTCGTATACTTCAGCCGCCCTCTTAAAAATTAGTATGCATAACTTAATTGTTATCTTAGTCAACTGTTTGTAGGCCATTTATCCTCCAGAGGAGATTTATAAATTGTGAAAATAATTATAAAAGTTTTCTATAACATTTTTTGCTAATATAATAACTAATTTATTAATATCAATTATACCGAGGCTCTACTTCAGAGGGCTTGCCAAATTAGAATTTATTATTGTAATTCAGGGCAAGAAATATCACACCCTGTGTCGCCCTTTGAAATGAAAGTCTCAGGTTTGATTTTAGAATTTTTTGTTCTAAATTAACTCTAAACTGAAGTAGGTATTTCCCTGGGCAAGATGCTTTTGTACTCATATATCTTGTTCTGTTATCATTACAATAATATTCTTAAAACGAAGTAAACATAATACAAAAGGCGACCTAAATATTATGCATCATTAGATTGATAAATACCTCGTGTTTATTAAAGTCGGGAATCGAGTACGTTGTTTTGCTTGCACTCACAAATGGAAAAAAATTACTTAAATTGTTTAGGGATTTTAATGAGATCCTTATAGGTATATATATTTTTTTTTTGATTTTCACTTTATGTTTTGTTTAGCATCTAGGTGATACTAAAGAAAAATGCGCACGTTAAAACAATTTTCAAACCGTAAATTTAGTTTTGAAAAATTATATTTAACAAAATTATTTATTGTTTCAGATCGAGAGAACGGCGAACTGAAGCCTGTGAGTATGACATGCACGCCTTGTTATTTTTTTTTCAATATTTTACTTGTCATCTCTCACCGATACTCTTCCTTATTATTATTATTCTTTATTATTATTTTATACGTGATACGGGCAAGTTAAGCTCATAGTGCCCATAGGTGTTACAAATGAAACTCCTTTCTTTCCTTTAAAAATAATAAAACAAAAGCTTTGTACTGACTCTCCGGTTACGTTTCGAACCATGCATCGAGTTTTGATAACATTTGATTTTACTTTAGTTTTTGATAACATTTATTACTCATGGAAAGATCAAGTTATTATGAAATATTTATTTTTTAGCTTAAAGCTGCAATTTTTAAGTGAAATCTGGGGCGTAGCTACCGCGGTATCAATCAAAGCTACCAAGACTACAGAGGCTCCATACGCGTGAAAGCAAAAATTATTTAAATGTAATCCACAAACTCACTTAATTTGATGCTTCCCGAAAAAAAAACGAGCTGAGTTTACATTTCAGAAATTACAAAAGTCAAAAATTTTCCCGGGTTAAGCGTGCACTCAAAAGTTAGAAATTTCCTACATAGGTTGAGTCACTGTCATGTTTATTTAAAGCACGCATTTTTGTTTTAGTAAGAAATCTTTTTCCTTCATTTGGGCCCCAAAAACATTTTGGTACAGGACACTGAGTGAAAGCTTTTATATTCGAAAGATTAACATTTATATTTTTAACGCTAAAAATAAAACACGAGGCACCAATGTTAACGCGGGTGCTTAGTATTCTAAACAGCAACGTTGTCTCAAATTATGCAAATAATATTTATGGCTTAGATTGCTTACTTTGAAGTCACACGCTACGAGATGCTGTCCATAATAAACTCAACGAGAAGAAGCTATAAACAGTTTGTTATACGACTAAAATCATTTTAGATGGTAAAGGCACAGAATACATATGTGGTAAAGGTGGATACGTTGACCTTTCACGTTTTCTTTTTTTTTATGAGGCTTGCGCCTGACTACAATCATGCCTGATGACTGATGGAAGGCAAAGATGAGGCGCGTTTGCCTAGAAGTGCATATTCACTCTTGCCTTGAAGGTGCTTAAATTGTACGTGTCAGGAAGGGCATTCCACGTCTTAGCAGTTCTTATTAGAAACGTTGAGGCAAAACGTTTCGTGCGGGTTAACTGAACATCGACAACAAAAGGATGCCATTTTCTTGATGCAAAGACGGTACAATTTTCATTGAATTAGTACATATTACTACCCTTTTACCGACCTATTAGTATTATTATTAGTCGTGATACTGCTATGCTTATAGGTATATCTGCTATCAACCAGCATTGCTATGCATCTGTTTATTGGCAGTGGCGTGCATAAAATTTTCAATCAGGTTATGTATTAAACGTAAAAAAATTACAAAATGGAATAAACCTTCTCCACGGAGTCTGAAGGGAAGGCAGTGTATTTTTGTATTTATGAAGTGCACGCTACTATCTATAGTTAAAGGTATATTTAAGGTGCTACTTCCAGTTACATGAGGTTACAGTTACTCAACCATTAGTTAGCCCACTTCCATCTTAGATTGCATCATAACTTACCATCAGGTGAGATTGTAGTCAAGGGCTAACTTGTACAAAATAAAAAAAATTCGTATAACAATTCCTACCAAGATCGCTTTCATCTTCACTACATTGTTATGTTAGTTATAATATCAGATGAGATAGTAGTCGAGGGCTACCTTAACGTTGATGGTGAACAGAAACTAAAAGCTCCTCCATATATCTAGAACTAGAAGCACTCTTATTGAGAGCATAGTAAGATAACAATCGGTCTAGTAGGCACTTTCAAATTGTTATCGAAACTCTTCAATACTCGAGTTTTCATACTTGCTAAGTCAGAGGTTTTGAGCTTCCTACCGTAGATTGTAGAACTTAATTATTGCATCATACACAAAAGATACCAAACAAAAGTTTACATAGTTATTTGAGTATTTATCTGTGTTTGTGTTTTGTTATGCAGATTAAAGAATTGCTCTTCAGTGATTATACTCGTAATATAACCTTCCACTTTCTACATTCATTGATGATTGATGCTTGGTCGGTCAATTTGAGAAAAGTAGGTCATTTCCGTACCACAATGTTTAAATTTCAATAGGTATTCAAGGCGATGAGTCTGCGTTTTTGGAAATAGGGTTAATCGAGTTATTTTTAGTACCTGCATCCACGGAAACTGTTATTCTATAGGTACTTTATTATACTTTTTACAATAGGTATTTTTATGAAAAAATATATTAAATTAGATATTTTCTTTTAATTTATTTTTTATTCAATAAGTGAATGTTTAACTACTATTTTATCTGATACAAACTGGCGCAATCAGTTATTATCAGTTTAATTTATTATACTGATAATTCCCATAAAAATTATAATTTTAAATTAGTTTATTAAAATATTTTATAGTACGTCTTTGCAGACAGTCACTAGCTAGAGTCGAAGTCATAGAGCCAAATTAGGATTGGTTAATTCCTTAATTTATTAGAGCCTGACATTGTAGAGGAAGAAAATTGTAGTGTTCTATGCATCATCATTCCCAGCGTATTTTAACAAAGTTTTAGGAGAGCGGATATGGAGCAGAGACCCACCTTCTGCTGCTCTAATTGGGTTGGCGGGCTGTTTGATTCAGTTCTAACGACCGCTATTGGATGTTAATTATAATGACAGGAACTGAAAGTTTGACATGCTCTCCGAAGAACGGGGGTATAATACCACTAACTTACCTGGGCTGAGAATTTGTCTTGAGAACTTTTTGGGTAAAAAAAAGGTCAGTACTCATAGGCGGAGACAGGACTCTAACCCGTGCCTTTCATAATCCGAAATCACTTTGGCAACCGCTAGATCAATTAAAGAGTCCAGTAGCAGAGTTATATGCATAGTTAATAGAAATAAATCCATAATAGCCTTTCGTTTGTTTTAGGATGTGCCAGTCGAGGAGTTGGAGAATTTAAAAATGGGTAAGTGGCTCTTTATAAATAAATATATAAGTAGACTAACGTATTCGCCGTCAAATACAAATAGATTCCTTAGTTAAACTTGGTACGAGAAACGTGTCAACGCGACCTAAACCAATTTGGAATAACATGATCTGGAATTCAAAGAGTAGGTTTATAAGAATTCTGCGAACTGGCAAGATGTTTACTATCATCAATGGCTTCAATTACTGTCACGTGGTCCATTTAGTTTGAAATATTTATCAGAATCTTATGTATAAAAAAATATACTTTTGGCATATTTTTGGCCTCCGTGGCGCAGTAGTATGCACGATGGATTTTGTTCAGTATTTCAGAACTGAATTATAATAATATGTTTTATCTGTTTCCGAACGACGCATTGGCTGTCTCGTTCTCGCAAACACTTGGTCTCTCTTTCTCTCCTCTAGATGGCGATTAAAAACACATCATAAAAAGTGCTCTCGAGTTTTATTTAAAAAAATAGTATACATAGTGAACCAGTTACCTTATAACATGCCTTACAACATATCAAACAAAATAAGTAAAGTAAAAATGAAATCTACATCAGTTTTACAAGACGAAGGTCCTGGGTATGATCCCCAGCTGGGCCGATTTAGGTCTTCTTAATTAGTCAAGGTCTGGCTTATGGGAGGCTTCGGCTGTGGCTAGTTACCACCTTACCGGCAAAGACGTACCGAAAAACGATTTAGCGTTCCGGTAGGTACGATGTCGTGTTGAAACCGAAAGGGGTGTGGATTTCATCCTACTTCTAACAAGTTAGCCCGCTTCCATCTAGAGAAGATCACTTACCATTAGGTGAGAATGTAGTCAAGGGCTAACTTGTAGATAAAAAAAAATATACATAATTACGAGTATATATAACCTGGAGGAGCCGTGATAGCCCAGTGGATATGACATCTGCCTCCGATTCCGGAGGGTGTGGGTTCGAATCCGGTCCGGGGCATGTATTTCCAACTTTTCAGTTGTGTGCATTTTAAGTAATTAAATATCACGTGTCTCAAACTGTGAAGGAAAACATCGTGAAGAAACCTGCATACCAGATAATTTTCTTTATTCTCTGCGTGTGTGAAGTCTGCCAATCCGTATTGGGCCAGCGTGGTGGACTATTGGCCTAACCCGTCTCATTCAAAGAGGAGGCTCGAGCTCAGAAGTGAGTCGAATATGGGTCGATAACGATAACCTGGAGTAGAATATTGTAACATACTCTACTCGACGTTATACAAGAAAGCTATTAACCTGATTAGTAATTATGAAAATATTCTATCAAAATCTAGCTCAAACAAGAGAACGCTATAGAAAATCTCGTAACGTAAGTGAGCCTAACACATTAAGCCACAGGAGAGCAGTATAGCTCAGATCAAGAGGCACATTCCTCCATTTCAAACGAAAAAGGAATCGAGGGAGGTCCTCGCCTCACAAAGGCCACATTAACAGGTTGTTACTACTTACTGTTACACTTAAAAAGCTCTTGAAAGCACTGAAGCTTATTGCCCGACGCATTTAGAAATGGAGTGTCTTCTTTATAAGATTACGTTTGTTAGGTTCTATCGATCTATATCTGTCTGTAGTTCTTCGTCCAGTATACGTTTTCTATCTCAAATTAGGTACGAGTATATTATTTAGAGCGTATGTTGGTGAATTTAATTTAAAGTTTACATTTTTCTTGTAAACTATAAATTAAATGCACCAGACCAATACCATAGTGGCACAGCGGTATGCGCGGTGGATTTACAAGACGGAGGTTCTGGGTTCGATCCCCGGGTGGGCCGATTTTCTTAATTGGTCCAGGTCTAGCTGGTGGGAGGCTTCGGCCGTAGCTACTCCCATGATATGCGGGCGACAGGAGGAAAGACTGCGTGGGTGTGAAATCGTCGGGGAATCGGTGTGTACGGGGAAGTGAGGTGCATAAGTCGTGGGTTTTTTATTCATCACGCCCCTCGGCCCGCGCCAACCACTGGGAGTGTTACGAACGAAATTGCCAAGCTATAGATCATCAGATGGTGCCACTGTATTAAGCTAATCTAAAGCTATATAATTCTACATATAATTTTACTAGCCGACGCCGCGCTTTCTCTTCTCGTGAGATAAAATAACATTCACAAATAACGTGGCTTTCTAGTGGTAGAAGAATTTTCAAAATCGATTCAGTAGATCCAGAAATTACCCCCTACAGCACCACAAACTTTACCTCTTTATAATAATAATTTAGTAATATATTTATTAATTAATTAATAGGTATTATTAATTATTTTATTAATTAATAGGTATAATAGTATAAATTAACAGCGGTACAGATTAAGTTTATCTATACTTTTACACTAATATACTAATATTATAAAGCTGAAGAGTTTGTATGTTTGTTTGATTGAACGCGCTAATTGCTGGAACTACTGGTCCGATTTGATAAATTCTTTCAGTGTTAAATAGCCCATTTATCGAGGAAGGCTATAGGCAATATATTATCCCCATATTCCTACGGGCACAGGAACTACGCGGATGAAACCGCGTGGCGTCTACTAGTAAAATTATATACAGCACTGCGTTTGATTGGTACATGCAATCAAAAGTTTTTAACTATACATCTTACAGCTGAATGTTGATTAAGCTCAACAGTTTCCTACCGTCCCGACGGGATATTTTCAACTTCAGAAAGTAATCCAACTTGTTCATAAATAGCCTTTTGATCTTAAACCTCTCGATAACTATTTACTCGGCGAGGTTCTTAAGTCTCGACAGCTCAATTTCTTAGCAGGTACTAATCTACTGAAAAGAGGTTGGTCGTGGTCGTGGAAAACTGGTACTACTCGTCGTACATACTTCTCTTACGAGACTCTTTGGGAATTAATGTTAATAAAAGCTACTTCATCATCATCAACCCATATTCGGCTCACTGCTGAACTCGAGTCTCCTCTCAGAATGAGAGGGGTTAGGCCTTAGTCCACTACGCTGGCCCAATGTGGATAGGCAGACTTCACGTACGTAGAGAATGAAGTAAATTCTCTGGTATGCAGGTTTCCTCATGATGTTTTTCCTTTACCGTTTGAGACACGTGATATTTAATTTCTTAAAATGCACACAACTGAAAAGTTGGAGGTACATGCCCCGTACCGGATTCGAACCCACAGCCTCCGGAATCGGAGGCAGAGGTCATATCCACTGGGCTATCACGGCTCTACTGGGCTATCACGGCTATCCTTAAAAAAATTATATTAGTTGATATTTTTTAGAAGAAGCAAGATTACATCTGTACACATAATATTTTTTATAGAAAAAGCTGCTCAAAATTAGATACAAATTAAATTTATGAAAACAGTTCTTGGTATAGTTTCCCTTTATTAGATTTATTTATTTAAAGGTTACCTAGTACCTAGGTACACAATATATTTTTTTTAATTCCTTACAAGTTAGCCCTTGACTACAATCTCACCTGGTGGTAAGTGATGATGCAGTCCAAGATGGAAGCGGGCTAACTTGTTAGGAGGAGGATGAAAATCCACACACCTTTCGGCTTCTACACGACATTGTACCAGAACACTAAATCGCTTGGCGGTACGTCTTTGCCGGTAGGGTGGCAACTAGCAACGGCCGAAGCCTCCCACAAGCCAGACTTGGACCAATTAAGAAAATCCAGCCGGGGACCCAGGACCTCTGTTTTGTAAATCCACCGCGCATACCACTGCGCCATGGAGGCCGTTAAAATATAAATAAAATAAATATAATAAATCAGCAGTTCTGTGCTTAAATCGACCATGTAAATGGACGGATAGAAAGACGATATTAAACAATTGTTCAGAGACAGAAATAGCCCGCCTTATCTTTTATTGTCGACGGAATTTTCCAATATTTTTTCTCCAAACAAACAATTTCATCGCCGTTTAGTAATACCTTAGTAGCTATATATGGGGCATAGGCATTCGTTTTTTTTTTACAGGTTTTTAAGCAAACTGCCAGGGATGTGGATTATCTATCTAAGCCAAGTCGCTATTACACTTAATTCGGTAATTTAAGCCAGTAGAGACCTCTATCTATATCTGAAACTACAAATCCGACAGTATCCATATATGAAACCTCCAATGAAACTCTTGAAGCGATATATTAAAGAGAAAAGTCGCGTTTATTTTTTTGATTCATCTAAAACAATTACTGTATATATACATTATACAATATTGATTATAGGCTCAGCTATAAATATTAATGAGTATTTACTTCAGGGCCCATATGGGTGACCTATAGACTTCTAATAACAATACTATTTGTATTTGTATGCGTGGTTTCTTGGTAAAATAGCTTATTATTTTCTTCCAAAATTCTAAATAAATCATAAATATACTCGTTCTTTAGCTACATATATTTTGCTACAGCAAATTTATCGTATATGCTTAATTGTCCGATTTTTTTTTTGTTTGGTAATTTTATTCTGGTATATCATCTTTATTTTCATTTTATTGATCTACAGAAGAGACAAGTAAAGAGATGGTCCCTGATATGAAGTCTGAGCACATGGAGTACCACAGGCTTGGTGAGTTAACGAAAAGATAATTGTGATTGGTGGTTTGTCATATGATATACTAGAGTACACCCACGACTTCGTCCGCGTGAAATTCAGTTTTTCACGAATAGGCTAGTTGACACTTTTTTTTTGTTTTTTATCTAGATTGAAAAAAAAAATGTATGGAACTGAAGTGTGCCATTATTATAAAAACTTGTACACTTATCGAGATTTCTAAATGATATATTAGTGAAACTTGCATCAATATCCGTTCACTAGTTTTTGAGTTTATCGCAAATAGACAGTCGCAACGGACCACTTTGTCATATAATAATGTAGAGATGCAAAATATTTTAGTCTGTTACTCACGTTTTAAGGGAATCCTCGGAGACTAGTAAAAACTTTGTAACGAGTTAAAAAGTTAAAAGTTCGTTTCTTGTAATTTCAACGACTGTAGACAACCTGTACATATTAAAGAACAAATATAATTAATTATGTACGACAATTAAACTTGAGATCTTTGGATGAGTTTACGGTATTAAACATTTTATTAAAAATGCTTTAAAATCTTTTAAAATATTTAGTTAAAAGTGATAAACCATTTATTATTTTTTTATTGTTCATCGTAAGTTTAATCTGGTAGTATCAATGAATATTTTATTTCATTCATTTATTTCACAGAATTTAGCATTATTTTTGTTCTATCATTATCAATGAATATTTTATTTCATTCATTTATTTCACTGTTTTTATTACAATTTTGTATTTTTAACCAACTTTAAAAAAAAGGCAGAGGTTCTCAATTCGACTCATATCTTTTTTTCAAATTTCAATAACACTTACGAAAATATTATGATAAACTGTAAATATATACAAGCATTTAAAAAAAAATGCTTTAAAAAAAAATTTAGATGATATCAAGACTGTACCATATTTTCTATCATCTACCATATTATATTCATTGCAAATATTATATTATACGCTAATAAAAAGAATTTCTGTAATATCAGCCTATTTTAACTAAAAAAAAAGAGGGGATATGAAGCTAGTATCCGCTAGAATTTCTGTACTGAGAACGAAAATGGAAGCACGTAAATACATAATTGTGATTCGTAACTACCTGTCTACGGTGCTACGGCGTAGCACGTAGCACTCAGTGTAGCACATTTACGGTCAACGCATTACCAAGCTAGGACTATTAGAGACAATGTTGTCTTGTTGCACACCTTCTAACATTTAATGCTTTCAGTTTAGGCTCCTGCTTTTCAGTGCTTAGATTAGATTCCGCGCCACGAAAGAAGTCCCACGGCTAAAACCTGAACTAAAATTGACAGCGCCTTACACAAATGGCAATAAAGCCGTCATTACCAAATGACAATAGCACCATTAAGACTTGTTTCGTGGCGTGGAGTAATAGTCAGTAATGATATTAATAAATAATTAAAAATCTAATTTAATTAAATTAGAAACCTCAAGTTTTTAGCTAGAATGTTATATTTTATAAATTCATGCAGCTTATATCGGATTAGTTTATCGAAACTTCTTTTTATAATATAAATTACCATCATAACTAGTCCGTTTGGCCAAAAGCTCTACAAATACAACGCTATAGAAAGGTACGTCAAATTTATAACACATTTTTACGTCGGAGTTGAAAACTCCAAACAAACTAGGTTCGTTCTATAAGCCGAGTCAGCGGGAATAAAAACACAACTGCCTTTTTCACCAGAATTATCGCATATAATCTATTGTATTTATAATACATAAGAATAATCAATGATAATACATGGGTATTTATGCACTTTTACATATAATTATTGACTTTTTCCTCACACCGATCTCTCTTTTGTCCTCTCTGTACCATATATCCTTTCCCTCCAACTCATCGACCCACTACGTCACTCTCTCTGCTCTGATTGGTCAATGTTTCTCTGCGTCGACGCTATTGGCTGATTACAGTAAACTTACGTCTAAAAATCTAACAAATCACATTTAAATAGTTGAAAGAGAATAGCTTAATTAATTTATCTGCTTCCAAATTTACGGAGTATCGACTATGGGATTTGTGGCCATCTTTAACAGAACCTAACAGCTCGGCCATCCTACCTTAAGCGAGTCCCATCGCTTTTACATCAATTTAATACATTAATTATTATTATTCTGAATACATGTTTTCTCTATACTAAATTATCTATCGTGTTAACATAAACTAGACTTTAATAAGCTAATTAGCTAATTAATCCATAACTTTATTATTATGATTACCAAAGTACTTATACAATTTTCTTTGGATAATAAATCATACTACATTATAATATATGTAAAAAAAAAACAATATACAAGTAAATAAGTCTGAATATTGTTCGCACTGTTATGGGGTTAATTGAAAGCCCCTTTTTAAAAAAAAGATATTTAATTGCTACAAAATAAAATACACATTTATACTGTAATATTAATTAGTTAATTAAGACAATGTGTCTATTGAGTTCCGCGGCTAAGTAACGACTGAATGGGTATCTAAGCCCGGTAGCTTTAAATACCAATAATTATGATACAATAGCTTATTTATTGCTTACTTATTAACATGGGGTACTATGGTTAGGTATAACACCTCCCCCTTTTGTATAAACTTCGGGAATTTTGGAAACGAAGTTTATATTAAAATCTCAAATTTAAATATTAATTTTAACCTTAGGGTAAGAGTCATCTGGTTCGATTTCATGTTCGTCGTTTGTATTAATTTTATCTAATTTTGTTACAACATTCATATTCCGATTAATATTTTTGTTCTTAATGTAATATATTACTTTAGTGCTATAATATAATATTAATATAATTAAAATTATTAACATAGTTATTGTTATATAAGAATAATGTGTCCCATATTTTATAATGTGTGGGATTTCGTCCAATTTTGTATCTAAGAGGTTTTTATTTAAAGTATCTTTCTGAAATTTTAAGTCTTCTAAATTTATTCTTTCTAATGCAATAGGGGACGCATCTCCTTTTACAATGTTTAATTTGGCTTGATTACAACATGAATCATTGATGATATTGAAGTCGGGAATAATTAACGGTATGGTGATATTTTTATTCACCTTACTTGTTAGAATAGTATTCCTGTTGTAGCCAATGCAGGATTCTGGTAGAGTTAGTATACCTGTTCCAAATATTACAATTTCATTTAATTTCTGCTTTGAACATTCAATAATTATTTTACTGTTTTCTGATTGAACAAATATCCAGTCATTATATTTTAATTTATACCATATATTTACCTTTCCATAAATAAATTTAGTTGTACATTGATCAGGCATTTTCTTAATAATTTTTGACAATAATTCGCTTTCACAAATAGGTTTAGCATCAGAAGCATATACATTTGAGATTTCACATGTAAAATGCTTATCATTAATTTTTATACAATCATTTAAACTATCCAGATTAAAATAATAGTTTTTATCTATAGTAATAGCAATGTATTTACTATTTGGAATAATTAAACTGAATGATTCAGGCTTTTCTATATTATGGGGTGTTGGCAATGGTATAGTATGATAAAGTGTATACAATTTATTCGAAATTAATGGAATTTCTAAAACGAATATTATCCTAGAATTTATGACATATGAAAACACTTTAGATATCTCGATAATAGTATGCATCAAATTTATTTCAAGAGGAACTGGTAATTCTAGATCCTGTGGTAAGTGTTGGATGCTATCAACAAGTTCACTTTGTAGTTGTGTAGGGGTGATGACTGCAGGGTGCAGTTTATTTAAGCTGCTAAACATAATGGCATTAATTATATCATCTAGTTGGAATGACAGTGTCATCAAAGATATGTCTAAACAACTAAATATATCATTAATATTTAACTGTAATTGTATTCTGTCATTGAAAATGGTCAAATTTTTTACAGTTGCAAAAAATTTATTTATTGCATCATTTAATTTTAATTCGTTTGACTGAATTTTGAGTACGGTTTCATTAAAACGGTTTATTATAGAATTTGTCACTAAAATATTTTCTGTAATTAATGATGATAGTTTCTTTTCATTGTTTAATATAGATTCAATAGCTTGGTTAAAGATAATACCATCGTTTTCGTCTAAATTTCCAAAAATATGTTTTATTACAGAACCTATACCAGAAAACCAAGCACTACGTTTGTTTTTGTTATTAGTTAAATGAGAAATAGCAGAAAATTGTTTTACGATGTCATTATAGCGAAGTGTTAAAGGTTCAAAAATATCATAACATTCAGGGCTAACTGGGGTTTTCTCACAAGTGTCTTTTACATAATTTAGTACAGAGTTGATAATTTCAATATGAGGCTTAATATAAGATATATCTAATGGAATAATAACGTTAAGATGACCCTTATTAATTTTTACATTTCCTATGTTATCGAAGTAAATACCCGGACTTGCGGAAATTCGTTGGATGAAGTCCTCGTGATGGGCAGTAACACTGAAAATAGTGTAGTATGTTAGTTTTATATGTTTACTAAGCTTACTTAATAAATGTTTTAACGATAAAATTAAAATTAACTTATAATAATAATAGTAAAAAGTAATGTTATAATAGTAAAAAGTAATGTAATAATAGTAAAAAAAATTAACCTTAATAATAATTAATAATTAATGTAACCCTAGTGTTTTTAATTTTGGGTGTTAGTTGTGTTTGCTAATTTTATTTGGTCATAATGGTGTGTCACATGACGCCTGTTAATTAATAAAGATAATGTATTATTGCCTAAAATTTTAACGACCTTATAGGGACCTTTCCAAAGTGGAGATAAGGCCTTTCGTAATCTTAAATGGTTCTTTAAATAAACATAATCGCCAATTTTATATTGCCTCGGTTTACTACGAGAATCATAATAGTTTTTTGAAATAGTTTTCGAATTTCGAATGTTCTGTGTGGCTTTTTCTAAGGAAAATCGGAGTCGGTTTTGTAACATTTTTACATACTCAGGATACGTTGCTCCTGACGACTCATCGTAAATAGAATTTGGAATAAATGGTTTATGGCCGTATAATAATTCAAACGGCGTATAATGCGTTGTGCAATGCACAGAAGTGTTATACGCTAGCATGGCAGTATAGACATACCGGGGCCAATCTGTCTGTTCATTGTTTACAAATGATTTCAGATATTCTTTTAAAGTGGAATGGCTCCTTTCTAATGCTCCTTGAGTTTGGGGATGGTATGGTGACGACCAAAGTTGTTTTATTTTTAAAAATTCACAAGTCTTCTTAAATAGGTCTGAGGTGAAATTTGTGCCTTGATCTGTTAGGATCATTTTTGGTATACCAAACATAGAAATGAAATGAAGAAGACAATCACTTGTTTCTTCTGCAGTTGTGCTTCGGATAGGATAGGCTACTGAAAATTTGGTCAGATCATCTTGAAGAGTGAGAATATATTTCAATTTCGCAGTGCCTGACTCGGGGAGTGGACCAACAATGTCTAGACTAAGACGTTGCCAGGGTGCAGTGGACGTGCTGGTAATCTGCATAGGAGCTCTATTTGTTTTTCGCAATGCTTTATTTTCTTGGCAAGATCTGCATGCCTTTACATAAGTTTCGACATCCTTACGCATACCTTTCCAATAGTAAAGATCCTTAATTCTATTGTACATCCTAACTGAACCGAGATGTCCAGCGACAGGAATATCATGGTGTTCTCTTAATATTTTCTTTATTTCGGTAGGAGAAGGGTATATTATATTATTATGGTATATGTGAACTTTGATACCAGTATTATGGAAAAGATATAGAAGAATGTTGTATAATTTAGTGAAAGAATGTTTATCGAAAGGGTTCTTAAAATCTGTAATACCTATCTCATCTACATTTCCAAATATTAATAATCTATTTCTTAGATGTTTCAGAGTATTAAATAATTCAGAATAAGGTGATTCGTCAAAATGATGAACCTTTGTAAAAAGAAGAAAATAAGATTTATTGTTTAATTCTATTGCATAATACGAATGTAATTGTTTTTCTGCTTGTACAATTTCCTCGGAATTCTCTACATTGCCCAATATTTCTTCTATGTAGGGGTTTGATTCGTCTAGATCTAATGACGTAGGTATAACTATTACCTTTTTAGAAGATTTCATGAGACTTTCATTATGTTCTATAATTTGTGTATCAAAACTTTTATTTTTATCAGAAGCAGTTTTTAGAAATGTGGAATAATCATCAGCATTTGGACTAAGGTCGATAGGTTCAGGATCTGGTGAACCGATGAGATCTTGAGATGGTGATCTAACAGGGTTTTCTATAGATGGTGATCTAACAGGGTTTTCTATTGGTAAGCCTACATTTTCTTGTGCAGTTAAATCTATATCAGGTAAGTTTTCAGGGACAGGTAAGGGTGATTCTTCTCCTATTTGTATGTTTGAAGGTGGAATATTGATTTGATCTTCTGTGTCGGAAAGAACTTCGTCTAAATGGAAAGATGGTGGAGATAGTAGGA
The DNA here is from genome assembly GCF_947172395.1 of Bicyclus anynana. Lineage (NCBI taxonomy): Eukaryota > Metazoa > Arthropoda > Insecta > Lepidoptera > Nymphalidae > Bicyclus > Bicyclus anynana. Next base: position 6,474,785 of record NC_069094.1, read on the forward strand.
GTTCTCCTAAATCTCTATCGAGGTTTTGATTTTCTACTTCAGGTGGAGAATTTGAATTTGTGGCATCAGGATTTACTGTAAGCGAATTTACGGGGTATCTGGAAAGTGCATCAGCATTAGCATTTACCTTTCCCTTTTTATATTTTATGTTATAATTGTATTCCTCCAATTTCAGTCTCCATCTTACAAGACGGGAACCTGGATCCTTACAATTAAATAACCATTGAAGCGGTTTGTGGTCCGTTACGATAGTAAACGTTCTACCATAGATATAGGGTCTGAATAATTTTGTGCCAAATATTATTGCAAGACATTCTTTTTCAGTAGTACTGTAATTAAGTTCGGCTTTATTAAGTGTACGTGAGCCAAACGCTATGGGACGATCTTTACCAATTTCTCCTTGAGACAAAATAGCAGAAATTGCGTAATTGGAAGCATCGCATGTAAGAATAAACGGTTTTGTAAAATCTGGGTACATAAGTATTGGAGCAGTTAATAACTTATTTTTTAAGGTTTCAAAAGCGAGCTGTTGTTCATTATTCCAATTAAATGTGGAATTCTTTTTTAAGAGAGAGGTTAGAGGTTTTGCGAGCATAGAGAAATTTGGAATGAATCTACGATAATAGGAGATTAGACCTAAAAATGATTTTACGTCTTTTGGGGTATTTGGAATAGGGAACTTTTCTACTGCTTTAACTTTTTCAGGATTCGGTTTGACTCCTTCACCTGTAATTATGTGGCCTAAATAGTTTACTTCTTTTCTTAAGAACTCACATTTGTCAGGTTGTAATTTCAAATTAAACTGTCTCAACCTGTCAAATACCTTTTGTAGTTTTTGTATATGAGAATTTAAATCAAATGAATATATAACTATGTCATCTAAATAAACATAACAGTGTATACCTTGTAAGCCAGATAATACAGTGTTCATTAGTCTCTGAAATGTTGCTGGGGCGTTTTTTTAAACCAAAGGGCATACGTTTAAACTGGAAGTGACCTTCTGGAACAGTAAACGCTGTCTTTTCTGCATCCTTGGAATCAACTTGTATTTGGTGAAATCCTGAGGCTAAATCAAGTGTAGAGAAATATTTACTATTTCCTAATTGGTCGAGAATTTCGTTAATTTGTGGTATGGGATATGATTCACCGATTGTGATGTCATTTAGTTTTCTATAATCTATCACAACTCTCCACTTCTTTTCTCCAGATGCGTCTGTCTTCTTTGGTACAACCCATATTGGTGAAGACCATGGTGAAACAGATGGTTCTATTATATCCTGATCTAACATTTTGTTTATTTGTTTATTTACTTCGGCTTTATGACACTCAGGGAATCTGTAAGATTTTGTGTTAACAGGAGTTTCCGAACTGGTTTTGATTTGATGATTTAGAGCATTTGTGTAAGTAAGTTCATCGTCGGCTAAATGAAAAATATCTGAATATTGAGAGCAAATATCAATGAGTTCTTCACTTTCCTCGACATTTAGATGGGATATTCTAAGAGAATCTATGACTCGGTTCGTTCTGTCAAATATGCTTTGACAATTATTAATTAATTTTATGTTTCTATCGGGTATTTTTTCTATTTTTAATTTTAGATCTGAATTTAATTGGATGGGTTCTTCAGAAGTATTAAGTATGGTTATATTTACTCTGTTATTCGGTTTAACTTTTACTAGACAATTTGAAATTAGGACTTTTTCTGAAATTTTATTATCGAGAATTAGACCTTCCTTAATTTCCGGATTCTTGACCGTGCATTCTATAACGGTTTCTGACCTTGGTTGAATTATATAAGTTGGTTCATTAAAAATAAGATATGCTTTATGACTGTCTATTTCTATACTATTATTGTTATAATTTATTTGACAGTTGTATGTTCTGAAAAGGTCAGTTCCTATGATTGCATCATATGGAATCTGAAGGTCATTAAATACATGAAATTTATGAGTAATATTATTTTTGTCATCAATTTTTAATCTTAGATTTATATAACCAAGACTTCTGACTGGGGGGCTGTCACTTGAATTTTCTGAACTGTTAATACCTTTAATTGTCACGTCATCAGGATAAACTTTGACCGATTTTGTTATCGATGAGCTTTTAATGAGACTGATAGTAGCACCTGTGTCTATTAATAACAATAATGGTTTTGGACTGGCGGATGTGTATAGTCTTATGTGAGGTAAATATCTGTTATTATTGTTATTATTAATTTTATAAATCTTAACCGTGCCTTTCCTTCTATTATGTCGCGTCCGACACGTCGACGGGACATTTATTCGTTTAAATTTTGATCGGAATCGTCAAAATATTCTACTTGATCTTGGTCATGATATTGTTCGGCACAATATTGTTCATTGTTACCAAGATTATCCTGGTAATCTTCTTCTCCTTCTTCTTCGTAATTTGGAGAAGAATTTTCCTCATTAACAAAATTAACGCGAGGTTTATCAAACGATTGGTTTTTGTTAAATTGACCTTGATGAGGTCTATTTAATTGTTGGCCTTGAAAGGGTCTGTTAAAGTGTGGGCCTTGAGGAGGCCTGTTAAAGGATTGACCTTGAGGAGGCCTATTAAAGAATTGACCTTGAGGTCTGTTTATTGGTGTAAAAGACTTATTGGGGTAATAATTTGGTTTTGGACCATAACTATTATTTCTATGAGGATTATTGTTGGTATTGGTTTTAATTAATTTTTGTTGAGGCTTTTCAGATTTCCTATACAGAGTTTGTTGTATCTTTTCTTCCGAGATCGCGAAGCTTATCGCCTCGTTTAGGTTTTTGGGAGATTTGCATCTTACTATGTTTGAAACACGTGGGTATAAACCCATTAAGAAATGATGTAGGGCTAAATCTTCCATGGCTGCTGTTCTGCCAGGGACTTCAGATTTTTTAGTAGGATTCAAAGAGATTTCGGTTAAAAGTTGAGATAGGATAGACTCAATTTTAATAGAAAATTGAGTGACTGTTTCCGCAGGGCCTTGCTTACACTCTTGCAGATCAGTGATTAAATGCGAATAATGTTTACGTTGGCTGAATTGTGTTTTCAGAAAATCTTTTAGTTGTTCATAAGATGTGAACTCTTTAATGGAAGCGGCTATTTCAGCCTTTCCTTGTAATTGACTTTGAATGTATTTAAAAAGAATGAACTTCTGCGGTTCTGTGGCCAATTCAAATGCATTGTTACAATTTGTGATAAATGAATTAATAGTTTCCCTTGAACCATCATATGGTTTAATAAATTTTAATAAAATATTTAAATCTACTTCTCTTTTTTCTAATTTTCCCACGGATGGAGATGCAATTTTTTCAAACACTACAGGAATTTCAGTTGGGATCTCTACTTGTGGTTTTTTCGTAGCCATTATGAACTATTGAAACTATTTAAGAGTGAATTTCAATCTGAATAGTTAGTTAAAATATAGGAACTTAAAGTTAATAAACGGATAAAATAAAGTAAAACTTAATACTAACTTAAATTTACACAAAAGAAAATTAAGATAAAAGTAAAATTGTTGTTTACTCACAAATTTTGATTTTAAATATAAAAATCAAAGGAATCAATTTATATTAATATGTAATTAGTTATAATTAATTTAATGAAAATAGAATGAATTTAAGTATAATTATGATATTAAGTAATAAAGTATAACGTTAATAACGTTGTATATCAATTTCAAATAAAAAAATAAGAATTTTGAATATATTAATTAGTTTACACTTTAGAAATTTTAATTACACTTTTAAATTTTATTTTAATGTTGTTACGCAATATTAAAACGTTAATATTATATTGTAGCGTAATATTAGTGTTACATATGATATTTATTTGTATCACACAAATATTAATTAGATACCTCCGTATCTTAATTATAATTAATACGAGTAATAACTCGTTACAAAGATACAATAACAAGTATCAGGTTACAATAATATGAATTTGTTTTTAACGCGCAGGTAGGTCCAACTGCACTTACAGTTCGTGGAACGCGATTATCGCTATCGCCATAAACACCTGCATGCTGCGGACGGTGTCAGCCAGACCTCCTTGTGGATCCAACTCAGTGGATCAGGGCCAAATCCCTGGTGTTGCGCCGGACGGGAACAAACACTACCACTTATTAGAGGCCTTCTGCCTTTGACACTTATTAGCACTTTTGCACTTTTATTTGCACTTTATTATTTTCACTTGGAAAATAGCCTTGCGCGGAGTCGAGCCTTGGAACTGTTTTTTGGTTTACCGGAATTTTCGAAATCCCACCGCTGCCACCAATTTGTTATGGGGTTAATTGAAAGCCCCTTTTTAAAAAAAAGATATTTAATTGCTACAAAATAAAATACACATTTATACTGTAATATTAATTAGTTAATTAAGACAATGTGTCTATTGAGTTCCGCGGCTAAGTAACGACTGAATGGGTATCTAAGCCCGGTAGCTTTAAATACCAATAATTATGATACAATAGCTTATTTATTGCTTACTTATTAACATGGGGTACTATGGTTAGGTATAACAGCACGCAACTAGCTCACTGTACATTTAGTAGATACATAATTATGGCTAAATTTGAATGAGGACACAGCTAGATCTACTCTTCTTCGGTATCATATTCAGACGATTCAGAATCAAATTTTATAGTGAAATTCATCCAAGGATGGATTTTGTCTATAGCCACAATACCTTCGTATCTTTGACCTCCTTTTCGAGTAAGAGGTGTGTCCTCAATCAAAAATCTGTCATTATCGAGCAATTTTACTATGCGGTAGGGACCTTTATATTTTAAAACCTCCATAGTTTCTGTGATTTATCATCATGAGCTACTTGTCTTTCTACTCGCACTAGGTCTCCTTGTTGGTATTGGGTCGCCGTCTTCCTGTGCTTATTATAATTAATGGTATCTTTTATTTGTTGTTTTTTTTTTCATTTTCTCCCTAGCTTCCTGCCTTAAATTGTCCAACTCTACTACTGGAATTCTGTTTAGTGTATCTATAATAACTTTGCTTAGCTTAATAATGTCCTGTTAATAATGTTGAATCCAAACAGCAATTCTCAAGGACTCTTTTGTGTGTGTGGTTTTGTGTTTTGTAGTGTTGATACCAACCAGTATATCTGTGATATGGTCGTCCCAAGAATTTCCATCCCCGCCGTGAAAGGTGCGTTTAAAATGGTTCTATTGAACCGTTCAACTTGGCCGTTAGCCCTTGGGGTAGCTTGGGGTTGAATATGCTTCAATCCCGGTTGAATTCCTGTTCACTTACCGCATTGTACACAGGATTCCTACTGAGCGCATCTGCACGAGTCATTCGTGCGCCTGGTCGGTATTCAATAGTGCGATCGTATTCCTGCAGCTGTATCCACCAGCGTACGGGGAGTAAGGTCTCTTTTGACTAACGTTGCCCTGAGAGTATTGCAGTCTGTTAAGATCTTAAATGGTATTCCAATAAGGTATACTCTGAACTCGCTTAGAGAGGCAATAACCGCCTCTCTCTCGGGTCTCTAATTCTTAAGAGTGTAACTTCCGTTCACCACTTATCACATCTTACGACTAAACTATGAGATTGGCTGTAGTGTCCCTGGAAAAGTATCCCCGCCAGACCTTCTTTGCAGGCACCTGTATACAGTTCTACTCACCCCTTTGGATATAGTGCGATTAAAGATTTAATCGGCTTGTAAGTAATTCTTTTATCTTCTCAAACACTATTTCTTGCTCGTTTTTCAAAGACCATTCGACATTTTTTTCAAAAAAAGTTGTTAGCGGAGCAGTAATGCGTAACATTCAATGAAACGCCTGAAGAAACCAGATAGACTAAGAAATTAGCATTCCTCGTGTTGATTATTGGATCGCGGAAACCGCTTCGCTTTTTCTACTGCCGGGTCCAAATGCTATCATACCTAACGTCGACTCCCAGAAAATCTATACAATCCAGAAAGAAATGGAACTTATTTAGCTTCAACGTTAATCCACCTTTTATAACAATTGTAACACTTCTCCCAATCGTTATATCCCTTCCATGAATGGGATTAATAAGTCAACCGTTCTGCACCATAACGATCGGACTTGCGTAAGGTGACGATGACTCTCTTATTATTTTGTTGTGTAACATCTCTTGAACCATATTATTATGAGACTTTCGGCATACATACACGGCGACATACGGTATGGACGATATACGACTGGATTCCTTGTCAATAGAACTTTGAGTTCTTTTCGCAGTTCTGTGTCTAAATTCAGGTTAAAATTCACAGAAATCATTGGAAAATACACTAAACGAGTTTTTGATGTTAGTTGTTGAAGACTGATTCCTTTTCCAACGACCTAGTCAACAGTCTTCCTTTAACGATGCTCAAAGGTTTTGCCGAAATATTATAAATCAAAATTGCACTATGACCTTCTTTAATCGCATATTGGCCGGGAAGTAAATAATATTCTTTACCTTTTGGGCCATGCATTGTATCCTTTTATATGCACTTCACCGTATAATACTTGAATGTCAGTTACAACCTGTACTGCTCGCTTTGTGTTACAGGGAATCTCGGAATCATATGCCGCAACTCTTATCTGTATATCAGGTTTTTCTGTGAAAGAATGCCCCAGAAGTACAGGATGCATCAGTACATAATCTTCCACGATATACAAATCAATCGTTTTTGCTACACCTTGCGCCACTACAGAAGCAAACTAAGCGACTATTCCTGAAGGGCTTACTAGACTGGCTCCTATACTGATACCTATACCCCTGAGGGTCGGCAGATTTGTTCCTTTAGTCATTTAAAGGCCTAGAAACTTGACAGCAATTACCTTGATCATACCTTGAAGAGAACATTGACTTCCCAGATCTACGTGACAGGAAACTGTGGAGCCGTTTACTTTTATGTCCATTACATATTTGTCTATTCCAGTGTTTTCAGCGACTACTTCGGGTACCTGTTTTTGTTTTGGATCATTACCTGTTGAAGTCATCGGTCTTCCAGCGTTCCGGTAACAGTTATAAGTAAGATGTCCAATTCGGTCATAAGTTTTTTTTTTTTCACAACTGGAACTGTGGTGACCTATCGCATCAAGTTATGGCACTTTAAGGGATGTTCTATTTCCTGGCTGTTGTAGCACCTAATTAAAGGATTGGTGGCGTCACCTGATTTATAACAATCAGCTCGAAATGTACTGGGCTCGACTTGACATCCAAATCTCCCTCTCCACATGCTGTCTGGGTTATATCTGATTTGACCTATTTTTATAGATTTGAAATATTTAAGTACCCGTTCCGGGTCCTGAAGTAGAGCCGCTTGGAAGCCAACTTTCATCGCACGTTTCTCCACCATTACACCATTACACCATTCAGAAGACAATTTACGGCCTGTTTTCGGATGATTCTACACCTATTTAGTAAGTTAATCTTCGCATAGTAATAATGCTCTAATGACTATCCATATTTAACTTTTTTTTTTTTTTTTACCTAGCATTTCGATTAAAAGTTCAGCATAATCCTCCCTACACGGAAAAGATTCTAGTTTTTTTTTTCCATTCGGACTACGTATACAGTACCGAAGTTAGACCCTTATACCAAATCTTGACAACACCGCTTAATTTTGGCATAGAGTACTGTACAATCTCTCTTTCTTCCCAACCATAAATTTTAGCTCACTCTTCCACCTTGTTGATCCATATTAAAACTGTTTGATCTTTTGATACAGGGTCGAACTCTGGTACCACATTCGTCGGTGTGAATGTTACTTTTGGTCTATCCGAAACCTTATGTTTTTTAAATATATAAAGCCTTGTATCCCTTCCTTCTTCTGTATATTTAGATGATTTTACTCTTTTCGGAGATGGTGTCTTGCTTCTCGATTCTAACGAACTGTAAGCCGCACATTTTCTCTTTCGTAAGCCTTCCATACCAAATCTTTCCCGTGAATTTTCGTCCCTTTCAAGTTGTGGTGAAGACGAATCGTCCTCGGTACCAGACGATGAAAGATACTTTTGCTTTCGTACTTTTGATCGACCTGTCCTTTTTTCTTTCACTTAGACGTTCTCTTTTGTTCACACCACCTTGTATCGACTCTTGTCCCGAGTATGTTTCATATTCATCCCGATCAGCCATATCTCCCACTATACTCATTTCCTCAGATTCACTCCTAGTAATCAACAACCCTCCACTTAGGGTTTCATTCCTTTGCTTAGACCCCCCACCAAGGATTTTCATCCTATCCTTGGACCTACTCCCACTAAGCAACAACCCTCCACCTAGGGTTTCATTCCTTTGCTTAGACCCCCACCAAGGATTTTCATCCTATCCTTGGACCTACTCCTACTAAGCAACAACCCTCCACCTAGGGTTTCATTCCTTTGCTTAGACCCCCACCAAGGATTTTCATCCTATCCTTGGACCTACTCCTACTAAGCAACAACCCTCCACCTAGGGTTTCATTCCTTTGCTTAGACCCCCACCAAGGATTTTCATCCTATCCTTGGACCTACTCCTACTAAGCAACAACCCTCCACCTAGGGTTTCATTCCTTTGCTTAGACCCCCACCAAGGATTTTCATCCTATCCTTGGACCTACTCCCACTAAGCAACAACCCTCCACCTAGGGTTTCATTCCTTTGCTTAGACCCCCCACCAAGGATTTTCATCCTATCCTTGGACCTACTCCCACTAAGCAACAACCCTCCACCTAGGGTTTCATTCCTTTGCTTAGACCCTCCACCTAGGGTTTCCTTTTTATCCTTATACCCTCCACCTAGGGTTTCCATTTTATCCTTAGACCCTCCACCTAGGGTTTCCTTTTTATCCTTATACCCTCCACCTAGGGTTTCCATTTTATCCTTAGGAAGTAACCCCCCACCTGGGGTTACTTTCCTTCGACGCAACCCTCCACCTAGGGTTTTTTTTTTTTTTACAATCATCACCAAGGGCATACTCCTCATTACTTTCCATTATCGCCTTTTCTGAAACTGACAGTTAGCAGTTCAATATTTTGTTACATTGTTTAATATCAATGTTGAAATCATTTTACCATTTTAACAATAATATTTCTATTTGAATAGTAAATATGTTTTTTTTAATTTAAATTTTACAATCAAAAAAAAAGTCTAAGCTAGGGCTATAGTTACTTGGTAATAGCCTAATGCTTGTAACAAGCGTTTAATAATAATCGTATTGATCCACCTGTTATACTAAAGAGTAAAAACTTATAAGACAGGAGTCATTATAATATGAATTAATCGAGATTCGATCTTTATTTATACCTCGAAAATTTTTGTAAATCTAATTGAATATGTATTAATGTAACGAAGATAACTTAAATAATTTTGATCCTGTTATACTTGGTTTAGAAAGCTTAATAAGCCTAACTTAAAGTTATAAATAATAATAAATATACTTAAACACACACACATCACTACTTACCCCCAAAGCAAGCTTTTAGCCTGTGTGATAGCTAATTCTATTAATTATAAATTTATATACTACATATATACATATGTATATTATATGTATATAAACAAAACCCCCACACACTGAAAAACACCCATGATCATAACACAAATATTTTTCAATAGTGGAAATAAACAAAGTGAACTACTAAACACAATTAAATGTTTAAGGAAAGGTAACCATAAAGTATCATATCAGTATGGACCATTGTTATTTATATGAAAATATTGACAAAAATAAATTTTAAAACAATAAAAAAAACAATAACTATAATAGAATAGACAGAAATCAGAATATATTTCATTATGCTATCCTTTATAAAATTGTGAATCTTTTTTTTTTTCGTTGAGGCAGGTAGGTACCTACATTTGTTATGAAACAAATTTTCAATTTGCCAACTACCGAGTTGTTAGCAAACCAAAAATCAACGAATGAAACCTTTTCTATAACTTGACGAGAGAAAAAAAAGAAAGTCTTAATTGAACAGGCTGTATGGTCAACGATCTTTGCCCATCCCCGTTGGGAACCAATTAGAAAAAAAAACATGCTTGAAAAATTTATTGCATAAAACTTTAAATACTTATAATTTAATGAATTGTGAGATTATGTAATGTAAATGTAAATGCCTTAAATTTGTAATTAATCGTTACTTACGTTTCTTTTCTTTTCAAATTGAGGGCGTGACAAGAAAATATGAGATTTTCTCGACTATCCCACTACTGAACTATAAGCCGAGTCAGCGGGAATAAAAACACAACTGCCTTTTTCACCAGAATTATCGCATATAATCTATTGTATTTATAATACATAAGAATAATCAATGATAATACATGGGTATTTATGCACTTTTACATATAATTATTGACTTTTTCCTCACACCGATCTCTCTTTTGTCCTCTCTGTACCATATATCCTTTCCCTCCAACTCATCGACCCACTACGTCACTCTCTCTGCTCTGATTGGTCAATGTTTCTCTGCGTCGACGCTTTTTGCTGATTACAGTAAACTTACGTCTAAAAATCTAACAAATCACATTTAAATAGTTGAAAGAGAATAGCTTAATTAATTTATCTGCTTCCAAATTTACGGAGTATCGACTATGGGATTTGTGGCCATCTTTAACAGAACCTAACAGTTCGTTGTTATTTTAAATATTAAATATACTTTTGTTCGGTAAATAAACAGACATCGCTTAGGTAGATAGAAACGTGCAAGCAGTGACCGCAACCCTTTATACCACTTAATGTGGTCACAGCGTCCTACCCACATTTTAGCAATGTGTGGCGGACGCGAATAATTATAATGGACAGGCCTGCGAACTATTTCAATACTTTATACAATTTTATGGATTGTACAGTTCTAGAAGTATCTTATTTATTTTCTGAATGATGCCGTGATAGCCCAGTGGATATGACCTCTGTCTCCGATTCCGGAGGGTGTAGGTTCGAATCCGGTCTGGGGCATGCACGTCCAACTTTTCAGTTAAGGTGTGCATTTTAAGAAATTAAATATCACGTGTTTGAAGGAAAAACATTGTGAGGAAACCGGATTTTCTCGCGAACGAAGTCGCGGATGTTCTTAGTCTGATATTATATCGAACATTGAACTTGATAGAATATGTTTACATAAGTTACTCCTCACAATTGGCTATCAGTCTCTCATAACAAAAACAAAATTTATAAACTATTCAACTTGAGGTAGCGGTAAGCTGGAGTGATTGAATAATAGAAATCGTATTTACAGATTCTGTACAAGCAAACGGCGACTTAGTATCTCGGCTAGAACAACACGCTTCGGCCGATGCTACCGGAGACGAAAAACCGCATGTACACGCAAAAACGCAGATAGATGTACCTTCCGAAGGCGTGCACAAAGTACTGGTGCAAGATGGTGGACATGTTAGCGTGCTGGATGCCACTGTTCCCACTACACCACTCCCTGAAGAACAAACTACTAAGGTGAGTGTTACAATATCTGCAATAGATAATTAATCGGTGAGTCCGTGTTTGTTGTAATGTAAGGCTGCCAGTCCATCGAAGTGGACCGAGGCAGTGTAGCCGAGAAACGGACAAAAAGCAATAGGATTACACAAAATCTCCGAACCCCTTAGGTGGACGGGGACTTGCGAGCTAGTTTAAAAATTCATATAAACCGGTTAGCGGAGCGGGGACTTACTGCGGGGAAGTGACTGCGGGCACACTAAAAGAAAACCGATCGCCCGACGCCGGGAGCAAACAAGTGAAAAACATAATCTGCAACTCCGCACCGCATTACTTTCTCACTTCCTCCGCAGCCACAATCCTCTCCGGTGGACAGACACAGTACGCAACTCTGCTCCGCATTAGTCCGTTTCTCCGCTATGCTCCCTCGCTCCGCTCTGGTGGACCGGCAGCCTAATACTGTCGTAGAAAAATGGTAGCAAAGCATGTACCTCTTCCGTCAGACTGCGTCGTCACTTAAAATCAGGGAAGATCTCAGTCAAGAGCGTACTTGTTATTAAAAAAAAATACCCAGCTGGTAACATTACACCTTCATATACCTATTTATTTAATAAAATACTCAAAAAATTTATTACATATTTAATTTCAGCGAAAATTACAGGTCTGAGCACAAACCTAAAACTGACGTTGTGCTCATACACTATTTATTTGCGGTAAATTTCGCACGTCCCATCTTTACATTTAGTCAATATGAATTCAATGGTGTCCCCAGAAATTTAATAAAATGAATCTTCATCAATGATACTTTTTTTAGGTTTTCCATGGCGCAGCGCGTTTAGTACAACCCGGTATGGGAACAAATATTCCACAAAATGGTCACACCGCTGTACGAAGAGCTTACAATGCAGGAATCACCAAAGCACCGAAAAATAACGTAACTATATCTTTTTAAATATATTCAATTCATTTATTTTGCTATCTATATTATATATTGCTATCTATATTATATATGCTATTCATTTTTATTGCTATCTATATTCAATTCATTTTTTTAATTAAGGCAAAAAATATAATAGATAACACAAAGCATAAGTACAACACTAAACTAAATGGCATAATAAAACTCGCAGTATGCCACGGGTAGGTACTAAAGGTAATCTCAGTTTTATCTTTGATTTTGCTAAAAATAGAATTACGTAATAGAACTAAAGTGAATGTTGTCGTTAACTGGCTTTATGAGCGCTTCAGAGTGTTCTGACATAAAACGAAAGCTCATCTTTCACAATTTGCCGTAACTCATAGCTATTGTGGAGGAATTTTTCCTCCACGCGTAGCGGACCGTGCCAGTAGGTATATTGACATAAAAATTGTCCTCAATCTATCCGATCAATCGCTCGTGAAAATTGTTTTCATACATCAATGTTTCAGACGATATTTTATGCTGGCAACATTCTGTAACGCTTGCTAAATGCTACATTTATTTTACAATTGATATTTTGTCAGACTTTTTTTCGATTTATTGTTAATTTTGATGAAAAAGTAGTCATGGACTAGGACCCTAATATAATGAATATTATTTATTCTTAACGGACTCTTTGGCCCGGTAGTTAATATAACCTGTTCAGCCAGGTTAAGAGGCCCTGGGTTAGAGGAAACCTGTATACTGAGAATTTTCTCTGCGTGTGTGAAGTGTGCTAATCCGAATTGAGTCAGCTATGCAGCAGCAGAATATGGGTTGTTAATGATGACAATCAATTAAAAATGTAACACTTTATTAGATGGACCACTACGCTTCATACGCGGGCGTGCAGTATTCCCCGCTAGACATGGCGGAATATGTATTTTGGACCGGAGATGAACGCGGCGTCACTACTGCTATCGAAGATTTCCTCCAAGAAGGGATGGTAATATCATATTATATAACCTTCCACTTCCACATTTAGCCTTACACAAGTTCCTAATTTAAGTTAAGTTCACTTTGAGGTCATGTTTGATATAGCACTATTCTGAGGCATTATCTCCTCGGACGTTAGAACCGCAACCAGTCCGTCCTAAAAGTATCTTCCGATAAGATCATTGGAAAATTATAAGATTATCGCATCACATCAAACGGATACTAAACGTAGTATTCTTTGTCATCATCATCATCATCATCTCCTTACCCTTATCCCACTTAAGTGGGGTCGGAAAAATATGTCAATCTTTTCCATTCGTCTCTATTACTCGTCAACTCATCATCCACTCTTTTTAAACACCTGTCCTCTTTCACACATTCTAACCATCTCTTCTTTTATGTCCTTCCTCTCCTCTTATGTCCTTCCACTTGCACATTCAACATTTTTCTAGTAATATGACTTTCCTCTCTACGCATTACATGTCCATACCAAGCTAATCCACCACAATAACGTAAAGTCAAAGCGTAGCGTCGCGGCATTTTTACTCATTATAGTATACTGAACTCTCTTTCTTTATTATTAACGTACCTACACATTTTGTAATAAATGCGCGTCTCCTAGCGAGCGAACAGACACGTGATCTCATGCACTTTACGTTAATAAATCAAGATAGAGTTTAATATACTGTAATGTGTACTTATAATAACCAACAAAAGTCGATACGCTTCGCATCGACTGTAATGTAAATGTACGCTTAGAGATATTATATATTTTTTACCGTACCAGAGATAAATATATAGGTATCTGTGCTGATATCAGTTTGATATATCTAAGTATTTTATATTTTCCTAGATGACTAAAGAAGAGGCCATTGCGTTCCTACAAGAGATCAAATTCAACCTCGAATACCTTCGTGCGCATTATTCACAAAATTTGAAAGCAGCTGAAGAATACGCGCAGCAGGAAAAGCTGAGGAACTTCGTTTTGGAACAAAATGCCAAGGTAGATTAGTAATAATGATAGATACTTACAAGCGCATCACAATTTCATCATATGGAAAACAGGCAAAGATGCAAATTCATTTTCAGAAAGTGTGTACCTCGCCCACAGCTCGGGCCAGCAATGTCGCCTCGGCTTAATTGTTCATTAGTCAGTCTACCAAGAACTGTATGTCTGCGGGAGCTCTATAGTAAAATATAGTTGGCACGCAGCTTAAGTGCTTTATATTCTATGGTTGGCACGTATGAAAACATTCACCCTTGGCCGATCGGCGACCCGAACCTAATGCGTACATCGTGTGGTGCTCGTTAGTTGACGAGACGTTAATAATGCGTGTGTTTTCGGCGTATGAAGCCATATCACACGTAGGTAGGTATTTCATTATAACAGAGAATCAACACGTGTCCATATACCTACTCGTTGTTTGTCACGAGGGGCTAATTGATTTCATAATTCGAAGTGTTAAGTAGACTTCCGAATTTGCTCATTTCATGTGGTACGACGATAATCTGAAAGAGTATCGTTGTAGGTACTACATGACTAAATTCCACAGGCCAAGGTCTGATCGCTGTCAAGGGGGTTTTGACAAGTCAAGGGCTTGTCAAAAAATATATAAAATTGATATGTTTACCAAATGTCAACTGGGTTGTTCCAGTACATTTGGAGATTAAAATGTGCGCGAGTGATATTATAAGGGTTCCCTTTCTGTACTACGTTTGTTCGGGACCATTTTTTTTTTTTATTCTTTACAAGTTAGCCTTTGACTACAATCTCACCTGGATGGTAAGTGATGATGCAGTCTAAGATGGAAGCGGGCTAACTTGTTAGGAGGAGGATGAAAATCCACACTCCTTTCGGTTTCTTCATGGCATCGTACCGGAACGCTAAATCGCTTGGCGGTACGTCTTTGCCGGTACGGTGGTAACTAGCCACGGCCGAAGCCTCCCACCAGCCAGACCTGGACAAATTAAGAAAATCTCAATCTGCCTAGCCGTGGATCGTACCCAGGAACTCCGTCTTGTAAATCCACCGCGCATACCACTGCGCCACGGAGGCCGTCAAATTAAGTAAATGATAGATTTTATTAAGGTCACTACTGAAGTGAATATAAAATTTTGTTTTTTAGGAATACCAGTATCGGCCGGTGACCTTACAGTCTTTCCCCTTCGGAGGCAGTCCAGACATCATGCGCTCCATCGCCGGTAAAAACTGGGACATGAACAACAACCTCGCCGCCTTGCCGCCGATGCCTGTCTCCAGCGAATTCCGACCCGAGCCAGTCAAGCGCTCTTACGACCCTATGCTTCAGACCAATATCATCAGTAAGAATTTTTGGAGATTTATCATATATAGATAGCCCCGGTATAAAAAAAATATGGGCAGTAAAATTCGATGAACGAATGACAGCGTTATGTTTTTTGTCCGCAACCTATTCTGCGCATCTTTCACCGTGCGCTGCCGTAGCGGGTGCTCACGTTGGCCTGCTGCTCCTCGGCTGCACACCTTTTACTTTTCAGGCATAGGTACTGAGACGTACATAGTGTATGCTGCGGGGCAACATACATCTATTTCTACAGTCGATCTGAAAGAGACTACATTCGTGCGTGGGAGCTGACACACGCTTTTTTTTTAAAGAATTCAATAAGTAACTTAAGCTAACTTATGCTAATACTTACTAATGATGTCCAGGTGTAATGGTGATAAGAATACTGGCTGCATTTTCGTTGTCCTTTGCGCAAAAAATGAGCTAGCCCTTCTGTCATCATATTTATTTAAAGAACATTCATCATATCTTTTAAATGTAACTTTTTATTCCCGTTCTTCTCCAATTAGTTGGAAACCTGCGTTAGGAATGGGTACGGGCTAAAACAGTGGGTGAAGTTTGAGCCCACGACATCTTAGTAGTGAGTTGGATCCCATCCCTTTAACATTAAGATCCAATTGCTCCAAACAGCGTAGCGTAACGTATTATCCTTGCAATGGAGACCTGGTTCAGGCTATTTTGGCTACAGGGTTCTTTTTCCTTCCACGAAATTCTCAGAAGCAGTTGAGTTGGACTACGCGCCTCGAAGAGCATGGTAAACGTAGGCGTCCACTTATCCGCATCGAATACTAAAATCCGGATCTGATTTTGCCTACCGTAAAATTAAAAATCCGTTTGATGCGATGCGTCCGATACGTACGATTCGAATCAGTGGACGGCGGACGCCTACCATAAACCACCGCTTCTAGTCATAATACAACACTAGCTGACGCCGCGCGGTTTCACCCGCGTGGTTCCCGTTCCCGTAGGAAAACGGGGATAATATATAGCCTATAGCCTTCCTCGATAAATGGAACACTGAAAGAATTTTTGAAATCGGACCAGTAGTTCCTGAGATTAGCGCGTTTAATCAAACAAACAAACAAACAAAGAAACAAACAAACTCTTCAGCTTTATAATATTAGTATAGATGTGATAGTGATAGGTTACAGAATCAAACACTATCTTTAAGCCCGCATTCGAGCAGCGTTATGGGTCTATTTTCGTGTTCTAATCCAACCTCTACAAAGAGAGAGAGATTTGGCCCAATGGGTCAAACAGGTTGCTGAGCGCTACTACTGATTTCAAGACTTAGTAGGTACTTTTATCATAGTTAAGATCGTAGTCGTACCTACCAACATATACGTATAAGGTAGTCGTATTTAACCTTATCAAAAAATCCGCATTCAGCGGCTTAAAGCCCTAGTTTGAAGGTTAATTCAGAAAATGCTAAGCGGTAGGCACATGTAGGTCAATGTTGAGTGATTTAAGTAACTTTTAACCTTCCCTTGAGTGTAACTTAATGTGAGTTATTTGGAACATATTTAGCATAGATAATTAGATAGATACCTACTTATTTACATAATGGTTCACAACCCAAGCACAACCACAAAAGTTGTCTATGAATGTTCAGTCTTGTATGCCTCGTGTGTGTTTTTTTTGAAATGCTACTATATTTTTAATTAATTACTAAATCTCCTATTTTTAATTTTATTACAGGTACCTCGGACTACGACAGGGATGGCCCGATTATTAGCGAAGAAGAATACGAAGAAATGATGGAGAAACTGCGCGCAGCTGACACTCTGTACACCGAGTACACCTTGGAGGAGATCATTTATCAGCTAGCCAAGGTAACTTACGCGTACTAGAGTATTGAGTCATAAATTTTCTTTCAGCGCAAAATTACTTTCGTGAACCTTTAACTTAGATATATTTACTGCACCTTCATTAATCTTAGAAGACAGAACAAACAGTCCATTATTTTCGACAGCAAGTACTAAAGAAAACTGTTTTTAAATAAATAAGTAGTTACCTACTCGTATGTGACATTTTACCTAAATAAAATGGAAATGCATATAAAACCTACCTAACTACCGAACTGCTCCTACTTTACACGATTAGATACCTAGTCAGCGCCGGCCCGAAATAAATTTTAAAATGGAGCGAGATCCAATTATAGCGCCTCTCCTGTTTGTTCCTAATAATATACCAAATTATGAGTGTAAAGTAAGAATAGAACACGAAGATCTCGACCATCCTCTGGGGTGACCAATTGAATATCAGGCGCAGTACCGTCTACGGTTGAGAAGGATGATTAAAGATTTTGCGCCTGGAGCAACTGCTCCGTTCGCCGTATGGGCGACCTGTTCCTATTCATCATCATTATCATTCTACGATGGTTAAGTAGATAACCTACGTGGATTTGAATTATGAGATCATGGATACGAGTCCTGGGTCGCACTAACTTACTACGCTTTGCTTTTTTCCATATAATTCAGGGTAATAGTTATCTCGGAGTTAGAAAAATAGTGGTCTCACTCTGTTCCTTGGAGAGTTAAGCCGTCGTTATTATTAATCTGACTGATCGTTACAGAGACAAACATTATACTAACCCTAAACCCATAAACCGGCATTAGAGCAGTATGATAGGTCTAAGATCACACACATCCTCTTCTATAAGGAGAGGATACCCTGTACTTAGTACCTAGGCTTTTAAAAAAACGATGATGATGATGATTTAACACGAGATGCTTTATGTCTGTCCACTGGCTCTCCGTCTCATTTAGTAACCCATGTCCTGCTCACTGTTGAGCACGAGTTGGAGGTGCCCTTCTCACAATGAGAAGGGCACCTTCAACTTTTCAGTTCTTCTTATACGCACTGCAAAGATGTGGAATGCTGTTCCAGATTCCGTTTTCCCCACCACCTACAATTTGCAATATGGGCATATTCAAGTCAAGAGTGAATAGGCAAGCGCGTTCCACCATAGGCTGGATCATCGCTTAAAATCAGGCGTGATTGCAACTAAGCTCTTTATCCAAAGATTATTATTTATTCTTTTTCCTTTATCCAAAGGTTGTCTGGTAGATATTGCTATAAGCAATAAGACCGCCTTTGCACATACTTGTTTTCTATGTTTTCCTTTGTTATTGTTTTTGTTTTATTTTGTGCAATAAAGTATAAATAAAATAAAATAAATAAAAATAAGCTCTTGCTTAGGTATACACAAAAAAAAAAACGGATTCGAACCTACACCCTTCCACTGGAAGGTAGAGGTCATATCCACTAGGCTATCTCGGCTCATTTCATTTATTTAGTATTCAGTAATTATTCTGTGGTTTCAGATGATGTTTTCCCAGTCTCTGGCCCGCGAGCCGACGTCAGCGCGCGCCGCCACGCAGCGGTTCATGTCGTTCCTCGAGCTCGAAGCTGAGCGCGGCCAGCTCTCGCGGACCATACAGAAGAAAGTGCTCGGTGAGTTCTTAACCTAAGATTCAACTTAGCTTAAAAAAAAAACTCAAAAAATAGCTAAAAGATTTATAATTAATTGATTTTTATCCTGAAGGGTTGACTTTACTTTCACATGATGACCCGGCAAACCTTCTGCCTTATTTTGTAGGAGGGTGAAAAATACTTTACGACCTACATAAAATACAAAAAAAAATATTTCTGTAGTTGATGAACTAATTAAGTAATCGTCATTTTAGATGTGATGATGGCAGCTCTTACAGACACCATTAGCGACCACCCGGAGTTACTGCAGGCTAGAGATGGCATCGCTCTTAACCCTTCCAACAGGTTGGTACAAAGTTAAGACTAATTCACAATTCATATTCGGCTCACTGTTAAGCACGAGTCTCCTCTCAGAATGAGACGGGTTAGGCCACCAAGCTGTCCCAATGCGGATTGGCAGACCTCACACGAAGAGAATTAATAAAATTCTCAGGTAAATGCAGGTTTTCTCACGATGTTTTTCCTTTATCGTTTGAGACACGTGATATTTAATTTCTGAAAATGCACACACCTGAAAAGTTGGAGGTGCATGCCATGCTAGAGAGACGTGATAGCCCAGTGGATATGACCTCTGCATTCGATTCGGAGTGCGTAGGCTCGATTCCGTTACAATATATTGCTTAAATAAGTACGAGTACCGATTTGGAAAATACATTTAATGTAAATCCAATGTAAATATTATTTTTAGATTGAATGTAAATTCATCCAATCTAAAAAAAAATATTTTAGCTCAGGATTTTATTTTATGCTCAGTGAGCGTGCGATTGATTGCAAACACGCCTGACGGAGAACAATGTAATCAGAAGATGGTGAATGATCTTGTCTTGAAGATGACTTGCTTAAAAATTTTCCAATTCGGCATTCCGTACATTAACTATTCGAAGCTATTCTAAGCAGCTAACTTGATAGCAACTGAACTAAAAATATAGCATTTATAAAAGTGTGTGTCAGCTCCGACGCATGAATGGAGTTTACGCTTTCAGATCGACTGTCTAAATAGGTGTATATTGCCCCGCAGCATACTTTATGTACTTCTCAATACTAACGCCTGAAAAGTGAAAGATGCGCAACCGAGGAGCATTGCCCTCTAACTAGTCAGGAAAAACTGTATGTACCACCACCCCTCGGTGATGAGTCCAACCGCTTTACCGTTAAGCTATTAAGCCTCTAAAACAAACATTAGGTCATCAGACCAACCGAGAGATAGACCTAAAGTAAGTATGTACCTACTTATTAGATGCCCTTATTGAGTCATTCCGCCCATACACTCTGCTCCATCCGGCGATACTTTTGCGCTCGCCCAAACGCCCGGTGACGCCGCTGAGGTCCCATTAAGGAGTCTACGGCACTTACACAATCAGAAAAAAGTACCTACTTATTAAGATCGAACTTTTGGTATTTTTCAGAATGATGCATCAATTTCTGGAGACAAGTGCACTAGAGCCAAGCGTTTCACGGGCAATTCTTGCAGCCTACAAAGACGAGCTCTTAAAGGGCCCTCCTATGCACAAATTCTCCTTCGAGAGAAACTAAAACGTATACTTGCAACATGTAATAGATATTCTCCTGCCGTTTTATTTCGAAATATTCCGTTCCGCTGATTTATCTATAAAAATATAACATTAGGAAATGCCAAAGCGTAGAACATAAGATTGATTTGAGCTTGAGAAAGCAGTTAGGAAATTCTGGGTTTTTAGAACTTGCCTAAAGTCTACATACATAGAAGGTAACTGATTTTTGCATCTTTTTAACAATCGTTTGTTTATAGGTTATGATTAATAAAGCTATCTATAACACCTTGAGCAAAAACAATAACTACTTAAGTTAGAAGTTTTTAATTAAGAAGGCAATTTCTAAAAATCAGAATGAGTGATAGGGTTTAAAACTATACGTTACCCATTATTAAAAATAACAATTTTATATATGCGCTCAAAAATGCAAAATTTTTTACTCTGATGGTAGATGGTAATTTAGCAATGAGTCGAACGCTAGAAAAAAGACGAACGAGACTAGGTAACAACGTGAAAGACTTCGTCAAAGATTAGTTAAAGGTTGGTATAAGAACTAGGAGCAGCCCTTGCAATCAGGGTGAATGGAATGTGATTTTAGTGCAAACTATGGAATAATAGCAAAGAGTAACTATGGAATAATAAAAGCAAAGAGTAATTATGGAATAATAGCAAACAGTAACTATGGAATAATAGCAAACAGTAACTATGGAATAATAGCAAAGAGTAAATATGGAATAATAGCAAAGAGTAACTATGGAATAATAGCAAAGAGTAACCATGGAATAATAGGAAAGAGTAACTATGGAATAATAGCAAAGAGTAACTATGGAATAATAGGAAAGAGTAACTATGGAATAATAGCAGAGTCAGTAGAAGGAAAGATTTAAACCCAAATGGGTGGAGTTTGAACACAAGATCTTTAAGAATTAATTTACTTTTGAACCACTGCTTGTATACTTTTGAGAACTGATTCCTCAATTAATTTTAAATCTCTTTTTATTTGCGTTTGCATAATCTATATGCAGAATGTAGAAAAACAACTACACTACTAAATGATCGTGTTTGTATGGCTATGATAAGAATATATCGCCGAATATAGTGTCATCTATCTATATGTTATTGCGTGTAGTAGGTAAACCATAGATGTTATGCGTTTAGGTAAATTATTTTATGACGCGTACCTACACTTTTACAAAGTATGCTTAAGACGTGTCTATGAATAAGTGCAAGATGTCATTTTAATTGCGACGTATTCGTGGACGTTAATACAGTGTTTGTTTGTGTTTGCGTACGCGCCACTTTAAAATAATTTACATTTAATAAAATATTATCATTCATTAATTATTTATCAAGTAGAAATTACATGTGTATATCAATTTAACATTCGGTAATCTGAAAGTTTAGTTCTTAAATTTTTTATTACCTAAAATTTTTACAGATAGGAACTTTATTTATGTAAAATGTAGAAAAAAAACACTTAGTTGTATGTAGATAGAAAATTATTAAAAAACATACCACTAGTCGGTTTTAGGTTTTACTAGTTTTTAGTGTCATTATTTGATTTCAGTGATTATTTATTTTTACTACATTTTTTATTATTAATAGATTTCATCATTTTGATATAATTTTTACAAACTTGAGATACTTCTAGATTATAAGAAAGGCATGATATTTAATCCCTTTTCCTTGACATACTAATTTTGAATAAGCTGTGTGTACATTTTACAAAATAACTATTTAAGCAACGTAAGCTTAAAAATGTTTGCCTTTCCATATTATAAACCTTTCCAAAGCTCATATGTAAGTAATTAAGTATATATAGATTATAAGTATTAGTATAAGATATTTATACTAAAATATAATACGATGTTATAAATTATTCCGTTGTAATGTCTAGTCAAACTTTTAAAACGTATTTTTCTACATAATCATCAAAACAACTGTGATGTACTTATCACTTGAAATACATTTGAAAATTGCCCCAAATTAACATTACATATAAACATGTCATTATCGATTGTTTACATTAAATAAACATCATTATATACAAATTGTATATTGTTATTGATTTTTTTTTATATAATAATTATTTTGGAGTATTTACGAAATTGTGATAATCTTAAATAATGAATTATGAAACGGGGGTTGTATGATAATCGATAGGAGGTTTTAAAGCTTGAATTTTAAAACTTAAGTTGCAAAGCAAAGCATGTTACATAGGTACTGTTCTGTAATCCATTTTATTTAGTTTCATAACTAGGTAAAAAATATATGACTTTTAAAGGTAATTTAAAGTGACGCCTGAAAACTTGAATTCCAAATTGTGCATGCTTAAGCCGCTTATAGTAATAGTCGCATGTTTTCCATATAGAGCAGGCGCTATTTGTTGGTCCATTCTTTTGTTATGTACCCAACCCCGTTTGATATTGAATATATGAAAAAAATGCTTATCTATCAGAGCTAGGAGTATTTTAATTAATTTAATTGGTAAAAGTTATTTTATATAAGTGATTGTACACGTTGGATCATTGATGTTTTAAAATCGAATTGTATAAGTAAACACATTTCAAATTTGAGTGTTATTGGCTGGTATGTAGATATTCGCTCGGTTTTTCCTCATTTTCGTATTTACCCCAAAGCATTTTATTATTATTAAATTTAACTCATGCAAAATGCATATCAAAAATAATTAAAAGACATATCACACCATTTCAGTTTAAATAAAATTGGTACAGTTACGTTCACATTCATTAATTATATTTATTTATTATACGTATTTATTACATTATTTATATTATTCCACCAGACCAATGAAACTATAAAAGTACCTAACGTACTAAGTACATCACAGTGTATATTTCAAACTTACAAAAGATCTATCGATATCTAATCTAAATGAAATAAGACTTAGACAAATCTATTAGAATCTAAAAAATATATCTGCGAGACTTAAATAACGCGTCATTGTTAGAATTGATGCTTAAAGGAATCTGCGTAAATTTATTATATTTATATTATTCTTTGAAACATATTATAAATTTAATAAAAAAGTATTAATGTGATTGGCGTTTTATTCAAAATATCCTACACTATAGTCTGGTAAGTTCGGTTATAACACACCCATGATATGCGGGCGACAGGGGGAAAGACTGCGCGGGTGTGAAATCGTGCGTGCCAGGAAGTGACGTGCATCAGTCGGGTTATTCATTCATCGCTACACGTCTCCCGGCCCGCGCGCAACATCGGCAGTGTAACGAAAGAAGTTGCCAAGCTAAAAAGCCAAACTCGCTGTGCAATATGTATCAATAAACAAATTAAAAATATGGGTATAAGTCGCTAGTCATTTGACACCTAAAAATAATTTTAATTAACTTGTTCCTAAATAAATCAAAATTAATTTCAATGAGCTTAGAACAATTAGATATAGTTAATATCTTTTGAATAACATTTTATAAAACAAAAATACATAATCTTTTTAAATAAAAGTGAACGGCTGGACCGATTTGGCTGAAAATTGGTGGAGAGGTAGCTTAGAACCAAGAGACGTACAAACTACTACCGGCAAAGACGTACCGCCAAGCGATTTAGCGTTCCGGTACGATGTCGTGTAGAAACCGAAAGGGATGTGGATTTTCATGTTCTTCCTAACAAGTTAGCCCGCTTCCATTTTAGATTGCATCATCACTTACCATCAGAGAGATTGTAGACAAGGGCTAACTTCTAAAGAAAAAAAAAACATAAATTCACCAAAATCAAGACTTGCACAATGTGAAACGACTGAGGTGGAGGAACTTTATTTTTCCCGCTGATACCTAAAATTTCGCATTGCACGCACGATGTTTAGATACATTATAAAGTTTATATCGGGCTGTAGCTTTCCTAAAACAGAATAATGGTGTCCCCAAGCAACTAGTTTCACCTGTTCCAATGTAAAATGCATTTGCTTCAAACAGACAGACAACAGATTTGACAATTTCTAAACTCGATAATGGGATGTCTAACGGGCTTAAACTATTTGTGTGGCTGTAAAAGTTGTCCACCTCAGTTTGAAAAAGGTAATTTTTTTATAAATAATATTACGAGATAAGTATGAACCTGTATTTTATTGATAAACATTAAAAACCTTAAAGACTAGACAGTTGGGGAAATGCATTTTGTCTGCTTACAAAGATACAACAACATATAGGGTAGTGGCACCAAAAGATGAACGCACGAAAATTCAAAATATCCTATATATATCCAATATACCCACTACTTACACGTGTACAATTATTTTATTAGTGCATAGCAACATTTTATAAAATTGAAGTGTATGTCTGTTGATTCTATATAATATACTAGACACGAACAAACATGTACGTACATATTTTAAAAATTTTCGTCTGTATATATAATCTTTGGAAGGACTGAATAGATTGTAATGGTACTTTCAAAGGAAGATAGAAGAGGTTATTGAGCAACATATAGTTTACTTTTATTTCGGAAAAATAAATGGTTTCCATGGGATTTGTGATAAAATGAATTTCACGAGGACGAAATCGCAGGCATTTGCTAGTCAAATATTAATGGTAAAACGGCAACACTTGGGTTGAACTATAGTATAGGGTACAAAGTGTCTGATTTACAAGCATGCCACTACCCTATTTTAATGATAAATATTATAATCTTAAAGACTAGACAGTGGGGGAAATGCATTTTGTTTGCTTACAACCACTTTTTTATGTTGGTACGAAATGTATCCCTTGATTTTCCCCTGATATATTAGATTCGCTACAATACACTGTGTTTCATCTGAACTCATGTCTTCCTCGCCCATCATTTGCAATGCGGCTTGAAAGTTCGCTATATCAATTTGGTGATTATTTTCCTCAAGGTATACTTTTTTAAATAAATTCCTGTACGCTATAATTTTCAATTTTTCCACAATTAAATAAATGCCTGCACTGATGAAAAACGATTCATGTTTTTCCATCACACTGTCAATTCCTCGTAAGTCTCCATTTTTGACTGTAGATATCAATTCCAAGAACTGCAATAAGTCATACTTTTCCAACAAACCCACAGTGGGCATGTATCCCAGTAACATTTTCACTGGTATCAAATAAGTCAAAATGAGTCTTTTATTTTTATGGCTGTTTCTATGGCATTTCTGAAAGGCGAAAGATAGATAGCTCTCTGCAGTGCTGTAGTCAGAGTCGAACATTGCTTTGCGCCCAACGAAGTATCTGTATGTAATTTGTTGGGCCAAAGGGAACTGATGCCAGAGAGGGGAAGAGTCGATAGCTCTGATCAGGGGTTTGCACAAATGTAGTGCATTGATACGGAAGTAGACCTTCAGAAGTTGGTTCACAAGGTACAACATACCCAGTCGTTTTGTATCTTCATCTGACGTTCTGTTGTCAGCAGCACAGACTCTGAAGCATGAAAGCAGGCTCTCAGCAGCCTTTTCTAGAATCTTGCCTTCGCTTTGTGCTAGAACAAATCATATAACATATTTATGAATTATTATTTATTTTATAGCTGAAGTTTGTTTGGTTAAGGACACTAATATCAGGAACTACTTGTTTGAATTAAAAAAATTGTTGATAACATCTTCGACAATACAAAGTGACCATTCATTGATAATAGACTAATAATCCCCTGATTGTGCTAATTTTAGCACAAACTTTATGCAATTACTACCTGGTAAGGCCTTTTCATTTTGTATAATTACTTATTTTCCATTTTGTATAAAATTAATAAAAACCACTCAAGTAAAGACTAAAGCTAAGTGCTCAAATACAGCATGTGCAGCATGTCCAATCCATCTCCAGGATCTCATTACTACAATGCTGTGATTTTACTTCTGACAGCTATTATTGAAGATAAATCTTATGCCTTGGTTTGGCCTTAGCTTTTGGTTTGAGTCACATCATCTATATATACATAGAAACACAAATTTATTGTTTTATAGTTATAATAGTACTAGTAATGGAAGAGTGAGACCTAAAACAAGTAGGCAATTGCGTAACTTGAACAGATCCAATAACTTTAATCTATTTAATGAAAAAATATGCCAAATAAATTTGAAGTCCCTAGGAAGACTGTCAGATCAGGTCTAGTATTTACTAGAAGGGCCCAGCCCAATCTGAAGTGTGAACTTGGTAAAATAATAAATTTTAATTTTTAATTCAATTTTAGTTCAAAGTTTAAAGTTCAAATAACTAAAAAATTGACTTACCAGCGGTTGCTTCAGCTTTCTGTGCAACAAGGCGAAGATCCAGGCAAGCAGTGTACATGAGTGGCAAACACCAGTTCTGCTCTTTTTGGTTTTGTAGTATTCTCACAACGGCAACCACACATTGGCGCTGGTGACTGTATGCTTCTAAATATTCCTTCTCATGTAGAGCCTGAAGTCATAAAACATCATAGTCATCATCATAGGATAATTGGAACTACTTACACAACATAGAATCAATAACCAGTTTTATATAATTAATAATGTGAAAAAGATAACTTTAAGTAGACATAGCCTGTGTTATTGGTAGGTGCTAAGAGATGTAATGTATAATACATAATATGTATTTTTAGTTGTGCGAGTCGAACTTGAGCCCACAGCTTCAGATGCAGAAGGCAGCTGCACTATTCAAAGTGCTTAAAAGCCATCAAATAATAATCCAATGGGTGATCATCAAACCCTCGGTCTCTCAGGTTTGAGTCTGGCCCCTTAACCATAAACAATCGAGATTTATTGACAAGACAGAACAAGGGATAGGTAATAGGTGCAAAGTGGTGTAAATTAACTGACAAAGGAGACAAAAAGGAAATGTGATCTTATTTACCTTTACACATAGCAAATGACATATAATCACTTCATCGAGAGGGGCTACACAGTTCCCTTCAACTAGAGAAGCAATATCACTTGAGCGTAGGTTTTTGTTACCAACGTGTACGTCTCTCAGAGAAAGAAGACGTGAAAGCTCTTCCCCATCAAAAAGCCTATACATCCTTTCCACACTCTGAATATAATGATTTAGACTGATCTGCATTATGACGATTTCTAAATTCTGCACCTTTTAAATTTTAATTTGTTTTGCACAATATAGCGAGCTATTGAGCTAGAGAAAAACAAAAATATTACTCATGATTGTAATCTTATTATTTATTCACCAAAGTGATTTAAATAAAGTTATACACAGCTCATTAGGTCTAAATTATTAATTAATATTATTTTTACACCAAATTACCAATAAATCAATATTCATTTTATTTCTTTTTTTTTTTTTTTATTTTACGGCCTTGGATACAAGTGACAAGTCCTTCATTTTATTTCTATTCAATATTCAACATAAATATAGATTAAAAATTTATAGAGCGTCGAGAGATCACCACAGACGTCGAGAGAGGTGAAGAGGCCACACCTTAGAACCAATATAGTTATTAGCTTAGACCATTAATAACTGGACGTGGTTCGCACCCAAATTCACCAACAAAAAAGTCTATCATTTTTTGAGGGGGACGAGGTAAACTCACACATCGAAAACATTTAACACCATTAAGTATATTCTGTGTCCATACACTACACACAACTATAAATTTGACTCGCAATACACACACGCGTAATTTTTACACAGCCTAACAAACACATTGCCACAGTAAAAATATATACAAGCAGTATTGTAACTCGGCCGTATTTTAGAAATAAATACCTACAGCCGCGCGGTACGTAAACATGCGATAGCGCTGCCCGCCTCCGGCATTTTAATTACATTTGCCAACTTTGTATTTCCATTTAGTTTTGTGATTGTAAATATACTTTTTTTATGTAAACAAATAAAATATTTTGTAAATTGTAGTAAAATAGGAAGTGATCAATAAAATGCGTGTTGTTTTTTGATTGGTAGATTTAAATAAGGCTGATACTAATCAATGACCTTGAAGGATAGGTCGTATTCATATGTTTATTTTGGTGATGCCATCTAGGTACCTAACCTTCACACTACGTGACCAAATATTAAAAAACCGGTCAAGTGCGTGTCGGGCCACGCGCAGGGTTCCGTAGATTATGTTAGCCCTTTAATCCCTTATGTTTTTCTCAATTTCAAAGCCTACTAAATATTATTACATTAAACAAGTTTTTCATAAAAGTAACAGTTTTAATTTTTTTTTCTATGTTAATATATTGTTAGTGTATCTGTTTTAAGTTTAGTATGTTAGTGAGTTAGTCTTATTTCTAATTAATAAAATCTATTTAACTAGTAAGTTGAAATTTAAATTGAGGTATAGCTCGCGTTTCGACCTTTAGTATGAAGTCAAACTACTGCTTGCATATTTACTGTGACATTGCTTAGACTATCCACAGATTAAATACATAGAATATTCGATTATTAATCGATGTTTGGCTGTTTCGTCAAAAGAATCGATTCTTTTTATAAATTGTTTTTATTAAAAATTTGATAAAATTAAGGTTTAAATACTTTCAAATGAAACGTTACTCCATCTTTTACTAAACTACAAGTTTTTGGCCGTTTTTAATGCCATTTAATTACACAAACCAGCATTTTTAGGGAGCTCCTTACACGACGAAAACGATTACAACAATGAAACATCGATTCTGTAGCAGCAGTTTTTATAAACGCATTAGATCATAGATTTTTGATCTTTGCCAGAGGTGTAACGGTTAGCGAACCATGTCCAGTTATTAATGGTCTAAGACACGTATGTATTCTGTGGTTGGTTAAATTATAGTCTATAGTGATCTGTGTTATAATCACAGACCACAAATGAAGGTTAGGAATGAAGGTTAAATAAAATCATTTGTGGTCTGTGGTTAAAATCACAACTTATTTTATAGTAAAATTAAATTTAGATCTTCGAATAATTCGATTTTTTTTAAAAACATGGATGAAAGTGTTGCTTTAGATTCTTCTAGGCAAAAACATTTTGTGAAATCAGTCAGAAGTATTAAAAAGCGACTTAAGGTATGTTATTATATATTAGTAAGTAAATTGAAACAAAACCTGTAAACCAATTTTAAGGTTAGTTTTACATTATGATTTCTTGTAGAAAACGCAACGCAAAAGCCCAAAAGACATAGCAGTAATAGATGAAGATGTAGTTGTAAATAAAGAAAACAATGAAGTTGGAAAGAAGAAAAAAACAGAAAGGCGTAATAAAAAAGGCTTGGTTTATTTATCCCATATCCCACATGGCTTTTATGAGGTTAGTATATTATTTTTTGCAGTGTTGTATAAATCCATATCTGTAAAAATATTCATCTAGCAATTTTTGTAATAATAATTCTTATTGTTCTAACAAAACAATTTTTTTTACATTTTTTATCTTTGGAGAAAAGATGAACATTTGTTCTTGATTTTTATATAAGTTAAAGTGCTTCTAAATATAATGTAACAAATATTTTAGCTTACAAAACAACATACAAAACACAGACAGCAGCGCTGCCAGATTTTTTATTTTTACAAGTTTGGATTATGAACTTTATTAGTGATAAAAGCGGAATTTTTTCGTCAAAAGCGGGACATCGTAAATAAATTTATATAGTCAAAGGTTTTAGAATATGTATCTTTTCATTAGAGTTCAAATTATGTTTATGTGACAATAGATAGTAAAAATATCCATAGAATATGCATCTTAATAAAGATATGATATTTTAAATCAGATTCACATCACTTTAGTCTTCTAAATAAAAAAAAAATTATAAAACAAAAAAGTTCAAGTCATTAGAATAATATGGTGTTTCAAACAATAGCCTGAGAAGTGGGTGTGCCACCAGCCCGCGCTTTCTTAGTGGGTGCTCTGCATCTGCCAAAAGCGGGTCATCTGGCAGATAAAATTATCAAGATATGTTGACAGCATCTTAGCTTCAGTTTTTCTTACATATATTAAAATACCCTACTGACATTGTTTCATTACTATGTCCATTGTTTTAAATTTGCCGTCGATGTATTATGTATGTTTGTATTTTAGTGAAATTCTTAAAAAGTACTCATTCAATTTATCCAAAATTAATGGTTGATTTAATGCTAATATGCTCCATAAATTTAAAAATATAATTACTAATCAGAAAGATTTTTATTTTACCGCTTTTAAAATTTCAGGAACAAATGACTGAATACTTTAAGCAGTTTGGCGTAGTGACAAATGCTAGAGTAATCAGGTCCAGGCGCACCGGCAACTCCAAGGGCTTTGCCTTTGTTGAATTTAGAGAACCAGAAGTGGCAGAAATTGTGGCTGAAACAATGAATAATTATCTTATGGGAAAAAGAATAATTAAAGGTAAGTGTTGCTATAATACAGGTTTGCTGGCTTTGGCCGAAAATCTGATTCTATAGCACTCATTACTATCAGCACTAGTCTTCTCACAGAATAGAGAGAGGTTATGTTAATAGTAAATGTGGATTGGCAGATCACACACACATAGTTAATTAAGAAAATTCTCAGGTTCAAGAAGACTATCGGTAGGTATCCTTCACCGTTTGAGACAGAATGATAAGTTAGTGGTGCATGTCCCAGACCGGAACTGAATCAAAGGCAGAGGCAGAAAAGGAAGTCCACTAGGCTATAAGTGTCTCATATATGTATACAGGGTGCTCGGGAGTATTTCCCATAACTTCAAGGTGTTATCAAGTCCACTTATAGGAGCCAAAAATGCATAACTATGTTTTCTTTTTGTTTTCATAAAAATATGTAATCATAATGGTCATATTGATGAGATATTGCAACTGGCACTTCGCACTTCGTTAAGCTACTTCATGATATTTATCAATGAATAAGTTTGGCTAGATCATAATATAATGATGCAATATAAGAGACACAATTTAAGACCTATTTACAAAATAAATATTTTTTTGACTCCCATAGCAATCACTATCAGTTAAATATAACATGGGGTGACATTTTAATATGCTCTCGGTAGCAATAATTTGAAAATAAATCATAACACTGAGACACATGTGTTATCACAATTCCTAATTTATTTTTAAATCACTTTCTCAAACCTTCTGACTGTGAATAACTTAATTTTCTTATTAATTCATATAGTTTTATTTTACAGCGGCATATATCCCACCTCATAAGCAAAGACTAAACGCTCTTAGAAAAAATTGGAATTATCAAAATAATCCAGCAAGTAATGAAAGACTAAATCTCAGAAAGGTGTGTTATTGTTATCTTAGAAATATGGATTTTCTTAAATGAAAATATTTTTTTTATTCATAAGTTAATTAAAATGTATAATTCTAATTTATTACAGAAGCACAATGAAGTTAAAGATGAGAAAGAAGAGTTGAAAATAGCACGGAAACTATTATTGACGTAAGTTATTGTTTTATATTACTACTGATAAGCACTAACTGATCTGAATAAAATAAAACTCATATTCATGTTCATGTTAAATAGCTGCATTTAATTAAATTAATGGTAATTATAATAATTAATTAATGGTAATTACAAATGGTATTAAAAGTACATACTGCACTAACTAGTTTTTGAAAATTTCCAGTTTATCTAAAACTAAAGAAAAACTGAGTGCTCTTGGAATTGAATATGATTTCTTCAAACCAGTTGATGTTCCAGAGTCTTTGGTAGATGAAGTAGATAAATTAAATACAAAGACAGATGTAAAATCTAATAAGCAAGTCAAAAATGAATCAAAAGAACTAAAACCAGACGTCACATCAAAAACAATTAAAACTGAGCTGGAAGATGTGAATGTCCTCGAGAACACTGATAAAAAAAAGAAAAAACAGCTTAAGAAAAAAAAAGCTGAGAAAACTGAAAAATCCATATCAAATTTAATTTCAACCAAGACAGCTACATCGATAAAGCGTAAGCTTAAGAATGAAAGTAAAGAAGAAAATAAAATAAGCAGTACAGAAGAGAAGATAAAAATAAAGCAAAAGAAGCAACAAAAAGCAGGTAAAATAGAGAAGGAAGAAAACTTTATTACTATTAAGCAATCCAGTGACAGTGAAAGTAGTTTTGATTCTGATGAATTTGAGAAGACTTTGGAAATGGATAGCAGTGATTTGACATCTGGTGATGAAAGTGATGTCTCACAGGATGAAGAAATCCTAGAATCACCTAAAAAGCAGCAAAAACGGTGGGTTAAAGTCATCAATCTCCTATTAAAAAGTGGATGCACAATCAGCGTCCATAAAATGTCCCCAATTCATGAGTGCCAAACACAACTTCTTGGCACTCAATTCAAGTAATCGCATTTGCAAATTCAACCTTAAACTCAATCCTTAAGGTTGAATTTGCTCTGAATTTGGGATTTTATTGAATATTTGACTATATTCTAAAACCTACAAAGCAGAATTGGCCAGTTTTTAAGTGAAATTTTCTACATGATTGTGCGTCCTTTTATTATAAGAGATCAATGGTTAAAATTAGTATCTTACAGATTTAATTCTTTCCTCAATATAAAACCTTTATATCTTGATAAAAAGTTGTCTGTTTATTCCAGACACTTCTCTCATCTATCTCTGTGTCAAATTTCATTCATATAAATGTTTAGCCAATCTAGAGGTTTATTCTAGAGGTGTCCGTGACTATATTAGTGGACTTGTGCGATTTCGTCCGTGTGGATTTCAGTTTTTCACAAATCGCGCGGGAACTATGGATTTTTCCGTGATGAAATGTAAATTTTTATTATTGATTTCCAGAACTCCTAAAGTTGCTAAAAAACAAGGAAAAGCTAATCCAGATTTAAGAGCTCCGAAGAAGCAAGACAAAGGAAATGTTACTACTCAGTCAGTAGTAAAACGGAAAACTACTCAAAGTATGTTCATCATTTCATATTTATAGATTTAGTTACTAATATTTTGCATGCATTTTATGTTGTTTTAAATTTTTGTGAGCATATTTATGTTCGAGTGTACAATTAAATTCAGATTGTTATCAAAATAAATTCAAGTTTACAACTTTACAATCTATACTATTATTATAAAGATGTAATAAAAACGTAAAAATAAAATGTAGGGGGTAATCTTTAAATCCACTGAACCAATTTTGAAAATTTTTGTACCACAGTAAAGCCTCGTCATTTGGTTATTTTTTAGTGTCATGAGCTATTATTCTCTGTACCTATTCATCAAGGGAAGGGAAACTATGCGGGTGAAACCGTCGGGCTTTGGCTAGTAAAATATAAATCTATATAGGTATATTTTAGTTTTATAAGTTTAGTGACAATTGAGAATGCCAGAGAAATATATGTATACATAGGCTTCCAAACATTGGTTTTACAAAGTAGATATTCGACTCAATTTTCAGCCAAGGGAGATGCCTCATTAGTGCATTGCGATGTCGCAACGGATCAATGAATTATATTTCTCAACTGTGTTGCGATGACGCACAATGATGCAGTGCCAGTGAGAAAAACACTGTCCGTCATAGCAACGGTGCTCCATTAAAACAACACAATGCTTTAATGTAGCATGACATTCAAAATATAGTCAGAGGCACAATTATCCGCCTCTCTGAGTATATATAGACGCAATGTAATGCAACGCGCTAATGAGGCATCACACAAAGCTTTTAATGTAATTTTTTGTGTGAACCTATTTTGATTAAACTTATTATTCCAGGTGCACCATTAGCTTCTAAAAAAGCGAAATTTGAGAAGCAACTCGGCAACAGGCAACTGAATAAAGTGATCAAGAAACGAAAATAATATTTTTGTTTGTGATTGTTCAGTTTAAAATTACTAAATAAAAAAGTTTCCAATAAAACTGTCTTTTTTATTATCTTAAATTAGATCTTATACTTGTCTAATAATATTAATAATAATAATGTACACAGTACTTAATATTTACAAATGCAGAAATTACTTATGTAGTTTGTGGTAGTAGTAGTTTAGAGGTAATTAAGTAGTTAGCTTAGAATTACAGAAATTTATGAAAATCTGTTTATTAAAACTTATTCAGTTACATTCCTTAATTTTACAACTACAGGTCTTTCATCTTCATCATCTGTGTCTAGATCCGTAAAATCCCATTGTAACTTATTAGTCAGGTTATCTTTTAACTTTTCAATCGATGTCAGTAATCTACCATCCACTTTGGTTATGTGTGCTGTGCGGAAAAGCTCCCGTAATTTTTTATAAACTAAATTTTTATTCATTACAATGTCGGCTAGAAAGTCTTCAGGCATCTCTTCTATCTGAATTTCTATGGTTTGTATGAAATGAAAGAAAACTGTTCTATATTTGTGAATGGCTTCTTCACAGGAGCATAATAGCATGACGAGGTTCTTCCAGTGTTCTAAAGCGTCGAGGGATTGGCCAACCAAGAAACATAGGTATGCAAACTGGAGTTCACCAATGATGTGAAGGGGTCTGAAAATATTAATAGGAGTTTTAAAAATAAGTTATGTGCCTTATATACTATATTGTGCCATAACTATAGCAGCAGACTATACATTTGAGTAAAAGAACAATTTACTATTTATTATTCTAAATATGATAAGTACAAAATACATCTTATTGCTCACTTGCATGGGCACTTTTTGGCTGGTGGAAGGCTTCAGCCGTGGCTAGTTACCAACCCACTGACAAACAAGTACTGCCAAGCGATTTAGCGTTCCGGTACAATGCCTACGAAAGGAGTGTGGATTTTCATCCTCCTAACAAGTTAGACTGCATCATCACTTATCATCAGGCAAGATGGTAGTCAAGGGCTAACGTGTAAAGAATTAAAAAAAAGAAGAGCTTGTTATAGAATTAAAGTGACTAACAACAAATTACCAGATAACTTTCTAATTATATTTATACAGTAATTATAACTATTTTATAGAACTATCTTGTTGAAAACATATTAAACATTTAATTATATTGTGTATATTTAATAGTAGATTGATATACGAGGGGCTAAAAAGACCCATTAAACAAGGTATTTTTAGGAAAAAACAACAGCAACGGAGAAAACAACAACGAATGGATTCACTTACGAAAGGAGTTTTTTTAAACTATTATCTCCCACGTTTACCTCACATACTCATTATTCATCTTCACAGTAGTCGGAAATTATGTTACTGTAATGTATTGTAGGTAGTTCAATAATAATTGTATGCAAGCAACTCAATAAAGTCAGTCTGAGTTCAACCGCCATTGTGTTTTACTTGATAATTACAAGTGGCGCAGTCTATTGGAAATATCGTCGAAAATACTGATTATGTCGTGTGTTAAATTAAATAAAAGTGATTTTTATGATGTAGTGGAGTCGGATTCACATGTACGACTTGTGGAACAATGTATTTGTTTAAAAGTTGGTGCGTTGCGAGCAGCCACGTTGGCGGGACAAGTCGGTGACATGACATACTTATGTGGTCGTGACTTGAGTTTATCAAAGCATTTTGAATGCATTACATACTACAAACACAAAGTCTCTCGGCATCGGCAGTACAGATTTCGACAGCGGCGACGGGTAAAGATTTTATTATAAAGACTTAAGTTCAGGCCCTGTCGCGGAATCTACGCAAAACAACAAGATGGCGGTGGAGCTGGCGTGTGTTAGTACCTCTGGAACGCCGGGCTCATCTGACTCAAGACTCAGGCAAGTGGAATACTGTCTGCATCGCGGGGCAGCTGCAGTTGTATCTGCGGGCAACGCGCGAGTGCGGATGTCCACTTGCAGGACATGTTACATAGGACTCGGGCAGGGCGAAGACGGACTGAACCGCGCGGCAGCTGTGGTAGGCACCACGGGCAGCGTGCGATTGCAGTTGTCTGCTTGCCTGAGGTGTAACAAAAGACTCCGGCAGGGCGAAGAAGGACTGCATCGCGGCGCAGCTGTGGTGGTTACCACGGGCAAGTGCACGAGTGCAGTGCTCTGTCGAAGGTGTAACAAAGGACTCCGGCGGGGCGAAGAAGGACTGCATCGTAGTGCAGCTGTGGTAGTCACCACGGGCAAGCACGCGAGGGCAGCAGTCTGCTGATCGGAGGTGTAACCATGAACTCCGGCAGGGCGAAGACAGACTGCATCGCAGCGCAGCTGTGGTGGTCACCACGGGCAAGCGCGCGAGGGCAGTTGTCTGCTTGTCGGAGAAGTGATGGTGTAGATAGTATTGCAAATGTATAAAGCGAAAAGAGTCGCTAGTGTTAAAAAGCGAAAAGAGTCGTTAATGTAAAAAGCAAAAAGTGTTTCAAATGTAAAAAGTGAAAAGTGTTTCAAATATAAAAAACGAAAAGTGTTTCAAATGTAAAAAGCGAAAAGTGTTTCAAATGTAAAAAGCGATAAATGATTCAAATGTAAAAGCGAAAAGTGTTTTAAATGTAAAAAGCGAAAAATGTAGTGAAAATAGAAAAAGTGTACCTACTATTGAGCTAATTGAAATTGAATTTAATAAATGTTTTTGTGAATTACAAGACAAGTTAGCTATGTAAAGAGATAATGATGTTGTTAAAATGATGCACCCGAAGCACCATATGTGTTAGTGAAACAAGTAGGTAAATAAGGAAGATCCTTACTTTTAAGGTACAGTGTTAGTAATAATTTATTTGTTTACTTGCTAATTCTAAAAACGACTGTAAGTATAAGTCTATAATACCTAATAGGGTTATACAACATATAAGGAATGCTCATTGCCTACCTGAGAAATTATGTCAATTGAAATTAAAAATTAAATTAAATAATCATAGATAATTTAGAAATTGTGTTTAGAATTAGCAACAAGGATGACTTAATTATGAATAATTATATATTAC
This sequence comes from Bicyclus anynana, assembly GCF_947172395.1. Lineage (NCBI taxonomy): Eukaryota > Metazoa > Arthropoda > Insecta > Lepidoptera > Nymphalidae > Bicyclus > Bicyclus anynana. Next base: position 6,512,089 of record NC_069094.1, read on the forward strand.
ACTGGCATGGCTGTGAGATGCTAAGCTTAATTTGTTGTGATTCTGTACCTATGAATATGATACTTATTATTGGAAAAACGATGAGAAAGTACCTATAGATAATATTACTAATGATTGGTTGCTTGGAACCGTTATCCACAGCATGAGCCAACTATCCTGTGAAGCTATTATGTTGGTTATTAAAATACTAACAAAAATAATTGGAACATGTATGTGCCTATTTGTATAGCCTCTAGCCATGTGTGTAGTATATTATTCATATCAAAGGATAATGATATTTAAAGTAGATAGATATTATAAGGTCACAGTATTTATGTGGTTTTACACAAATACTGACCTAAGTACCATATGAATCTAATCTTTCCCTGGCTCATAGCTAAGTAAACCTCAGATCCCGAACAGATAAGATACCAGATCAGATAAGTACCTACTCGTATATTGTTTAGAAATTGATTGAATTGGGCTGTGTGGGATCCATAGGGTTGAGGTACCCATAGTCGGGAAGATTGTTAGATACTTAGGTTGGTACGTCAAAAATGGGAACAAAATAGGCTACTTGGTAGGTGCACGAATAGTTTTATGATGGTTAAATGATGTATAAATGAATAGCTATTTTATGGCTTATTCAACAATATGATATGTATGATATATCAATGTAGATATATATATATATACGTACAAAATGATTGCAATTTTTATAGAAAAGTCAAACGTACATGACATGTGATCTCAAATGTTAAAATATGGGGTGATATATATGTTCACATGTTTCTAAGTACGTATACTGCATTAATAATCTATATGTGCATAAGTTGAAGGCATCATACCTACCTAACGTTATATACTTTGGATCACTAGGTATCAACATACATAGGATATGAGGATTATGGAGAATCTTACTGGTTGTAATACTAACTATTTAAATTATTGTAAAGCAGAAAACTTTCAGAATCAGATTGAAATAGATAAATGTTATAATAGGAAAGTAATCTCTTTGTTATTATGAGACACAGAAATTGATCAAATGTATTTTTGGGTAGGTATATGTATGTAACTGTTTAAGTGAACAGTAGGGATATATGCGAGTACATATGCATAGGTTTATATGTGTAGAACCTAGGATTGTTTGTAATAAAGGATAGGTAATAAATGTGAAAGCAAAAAAAAATAGTGAGTTTTGTAAAAGATTATGTACTTACCTACCTACCTATGTATATTTATAAAGGAAGGTGTAATGGCTATGTATAAATTGGTTGAGTTGCATGTCAAAGGATGTCAAAGATAAAGTCTAAAACGTTAGAGAAATTAAAGTTTGTATTTAAAACCGGAATTATCAAAATAGTATAAAAGTACCTACATAATATAGATGTTTGATAAATTTAAAAGTAATTCTTAATAAGTATTTTTTTAAATAACTTTATTACTGTTTTCAGTGTACGTTTACAGTTAAGTTAGAAACATATGTGTAGGTACTGAATCGATTTTAATGTTATTTATCAGTTTAATTTATCAATATGTTAATTTAGATTTGGATAGGCAGTGTTTTTAATAGCTTGTGCAGATACAAGTCTAGTGTCAAGTGTAGTAATGGTACTTTTTGTGTGTACCTACATTCATATATGTTATTGACCATTGAGTAATAAAAAAAAAACAATATTCCTTTAAATAGGTATTCCAATCGTGTAAATATTGAGATGTAGTTACCTAGTTAGTGCCAACGGTCAAGTAATGTGGGTACTAAATTGCTTTGGTTTCACATTACTGAATGATTGTGTAAACAATTAATTGGTATAAATAATAATAATTAGTTACTTAGGTACTTGTTAGGTACGTAGTTATATTTAGAATATGAAATTATTCAAGTAATGGTGAAATACCATTTAGGTACGCAGTAGTTAGTAGTTACATACATCAGTTCAATAGTAAGATACCTACCTCAATCAGTTCGAACACAGGACTTGGTATCTTAAATTGATAACAAATGAATATCTACACATAAAATAATCATAAATCAAATTGGTTAAAAGTCTTGTTCTGGATATATCTTGCGTACCTTTATGTCAATATATTCTTGTATGCTGATTTAAGTACCTGCCTGCCTTACCTTACCAACCTTAAGATATATATATTTTTTTTTCTTAGAGGGGAAGTGTAATGTATTGTAGGTAGTTCAATAATAATTGTATGCAAGCAACTCAATAAAGTCAGTCTGAGTTCAACCGCCATTGTGTTTTACTTGATAATTACAGTTACTAGGTAAAAGCATCTCCCTTAATATCCAAAATTGTAGACTTTGTACATTTAATTTTGAACAATTTTAATTTTACAATTCATTGAATATTGTACTAAACTATTTTATTTTCTCGCAATCGTAGTGAAAAGCAAAGTGTAACACGTGGAGCTAAACCCATTATAAACTTGGTTTCTATTTAGGCGTAAAAATACCTCGTATATAATGGGTCTTTTTAGCCCCTTGTATAACAATCTACTATTAATTTTATGAAATGGGAGTAATTAAAGTTATTAACTAAAATGGGTAAGTTGCCTTGAAATAAATGTACATACTCATCATGTTGGGCAATCATTAGCTCTAAAGTATATGATTGGTCCAAGTAATGCTTAGTAATTTCCCCTGGAGTGGCTCCAGGTGGGTATTTGTCTCTTGGTATTTCTGTAAATCTCATTGAAGCCCCTGAAAATTATTTCATCTTAAAGAACAGTTATGTTATATGTAAAAACTGCAAAGCTGCTATTGTATATTTAGATATGCATTATCAATACTTCTGATTACAATCATCATCACTATCAGTCAGTTTTTAATGGCCTAATGGATGGGGGAAACTTTTCCTTAAGAAGCAGATTTAGAGCTTTAATCCACCACACTGCTGCATGCAGAGTAGCAGGCTATACTATTTTTAACAAGAAGAAATACTAGCGGTAACCACGAGCGGTCATGTACACGAAGCAACAACAGAACAAACAAAGTATGTCTATCTCTTTCTATCTTGTTTATTTGCTACCTGCCGCACGGTTTACTTAGTACTTAGTTAAAAGTACTTTACAATTGGTCACTTTAAGTCAATATTCTATTCTTACAGATTGAAATTATGTTGAAGGTTTCACTATAGTTGTGCTATCTATTGACTATAAGTAATGTAGTAGGGCAACTATCAGCAATGTAATACATGGTTCTATTAAATCTAGATCAACTTTAATTAACACTTCATTGCCATTAATGTGACCAATGAAGAGTCTCTAAACCAAGATCAACAGTTGAATGCCTACACAACTAGACATTATGCACAAAAAACATTGACATTTAATTACCAGGAGCAGGTTTTAAATTAGGAAGCATTGAATCCTCTTTTTCATCCCTTGTTATCCTTTTAACACGTTTAGCAGTGGACTGGCCTGAAGTAGGATTGTCTGCTGATTCTTTATCAGGATCAGTTTCCGGTAATTTAACTCCTCGTGGTCTCTCTTCATTGCTCATTGAGAGCAGTTCAACAGATGCTCTAATAACACCACTTTCAGGTGACAGCTTCTCTGCTAACTGACCTGTAAGATTATGTTTCTATTTTATTCTACAAGATTTATTAGTTGTAGAGCTCTTGATGACAGAGCTCATAAGAGAAGGTACTGCTACAATTCTTCCTCATTTATCAGGGCTTTGGACTGGACCAGAAGATTGGCTAATTGTTGCTTGTTTCGAGAGGTTTTAAGTCTAAAGAGTATGATTGTCAACAAAATAACAGATACATAAGACACATAAGAACAGGTCTTATGTGAGGGCAGCAACATTGTAGGCATATTGAAACCATGCTGATTGCATACAATGCAAAGTGTTGCTCAGCCACTGGGTTTTTTTATTTTATTATATCAGATGGGCCATATGATGTTTGCATTGGATGTAAATACAAATAAGATAATTTTAACAATATTTGAGTATTATCAGATATTTTACCTGTTATCTGTGAAGTTAGTAATTTCCATTTCTGCCAAATTTCATACGGGTATGGTGCTAAATGTTTGTCCAAGTTTAGCAAATTGTCTTTGAGACGCTGGATACTTTCTTCTGTTATTTCATCTTTACTTATATCTTCTAAGTTTTTGTCCCAAATTTTTACAAGAAATTCTTTCTTTTTAAAGTAGTGCATGAATCCTGATCTGTAAATAATTTCATGAGCCATTTGATTTAAGTACAGGGAAAAACAGGAACTTCCATTTATGGAAAGACTAGCGGATGCCCCATGGTTTCACAAATAAAGTCAAATCTTCCATTTATACACACAAACACACTCTCATTATTTTGCGTGACTATTGCGATTTCTGCTATAAGTGAAGCCCGAAGGTTATTTTTTTTACTTGTCTCCAGGCAAGTCATCTCTTTGTTTTGTCCACTAGTATTCAATAAAAAAAGATTTTTGAATGTAAAATATCACCTTGGAGAAACATCGCCAGTGCCTTTGCTCACAGGGGAGTAATGTACGTAATGAAGACCCGGTGGGATCATTTTTATTCCTCGGAAGTCCTCATCTGTATTCCAACATTGCATATCAATACCAAATTGGGTCTCTTGAGGTACCCCGAGGAATATAAACGTACCGCCTTCTAGGAAAAGCTTTTTAGCAATATCTTGGTCCATTTTTTTTTGTAATCCTGTAAATATTTACACTGAATTTATTATGAATTTTTAAATATAAAAAATGTATATGTTTACCACATGTTTACGACATAATCACAGATCGCACTTCACAATATAAAAATTAAAATAAAATAAATTGACACTGACAGTGACTGCCATTTGACACATGACAGTTGCTTGATACGTTTCTAAATAAACGGTTGGTGATAAAGTCTTTGCAAAATAAATATATTCTGACGGAAATTAAAAATCTGAATTCTGATGCCGTAGACTGAGAAGTAAATAGACGCATTGATAGTATTCTTTCAAAAAAGACAACAACTTATGCATGGACTCTGTAAAGAAACGAGGCAAGGCGATTAGGTATTCAGTGCAATGAGACGTGGTCGTTTTTGCAGACCTTCTTAGGGTCTGTCTGACAACAACTGTAATTTAAATAATAGAATATTGTCAACACAGATTATAGAATAATAGGCAGATAGAGCGCACGGAACGACGGTGTCGTAGCTGTTCCAAATACAAAATTCAACAGTCGACACGAAGCGTCGCTATCAGTAATTTTCAATATTATTAAATTATTAAATATAAATATAAAAATGAAAATTTTTAAATATTATAAAAACTTTTTAGAAAAACTAAAGAAAGGAGTATTTTTTTATTGGTAATTATTGATTATTATATTAATTTACATAGTGTAATATTTTGAAATACAAATTATGAAAAAAGTTTGTTTATGCGGATTTCAAGGAGACGCGTGAAGTTTGTTTTTTTAAAGGTTTCACCGACTTCACCACGCTGCTTGTAATTCATTCTGGATTATTCTTTGTTCTGTAATTGTCAACAATACATTTTTAATAAACTTAAATTAAAAATAAAAGACACAAAGTTACATTCTCAGATTGTTGCAAACCAGTTAGCTTAAAATATTCTTAGAAGAGGATAGTCTGAACAAAACTCGACGACGCTCGCCTATTGTCGTAACAACGTAACGCACGAATCATCACTAGGGCCTCCTTAGATAGTAAAGTATTTTTCAGTTATCATGGGTACGGTGACAGTAGCCTGTATGACGTTCATAATACGTACTATTATCGTGAAAATCGCAAACTTTCAAGAGTGAAACGAACTGTCATCGTACCCATGTTATCTGAAAAACAGTAAATCAAATCAAAAATCATTTATTTCAAGTAGGCTCAGTTTACTGTACTGTAGTAGGCTATTTGTAAAGATTCTACCACCGGTTCGGAAGGCAGGTTCTGCTGAGAAGATACCGGCAAGAAACTCAACAGTTGCTCTTTTGAAAAGTCATACAGTATTATATTTAGTAAAGTAATTAGTGGATGGTGGTCAATTCATTATTAAAATGGCCAGTATTATTTTAAATTTCGTGCAGTGTTCAAGTGCTAATATTCGTGTTCGTGTAAAATTGTAAATTAATATTATATTATGTCGAATTATTAACCGTTTGAATTAAAACTACTTAGTGAATAAGTAACTACTTAGTATAAATTAGTGACTACGTTGAGTTTCTTTTACTCTAAAAATGTAGGTAATCAGAGAAAAAATATCGTTTTAATTATAATCCTTTTCAGGAAATCGCGAATAAGTATAATATTCGAAGGTAGGTATTTCATTGAATACTTTCGTGATTACCTTTCTTCATGTTTCTATGCCAAATATTGTTTCCGACTTTTAGTGTGTGTAATAATTGGTATAGGTATGGTATAAAATAATAGGTAATGCAATTAAGAATTAATTTAGACTAAATTATAAAGATAACGTTCATAAAGTCAAATCAATCTAAAAAGGTAAACAAACTATAAGTTTACATATAGTTTGTTTATACTACGAGTATAAGTATCGCAGATCTACTAAAGTAAAACGACGTGTAGATTTTTCGTCGTGTGCAAATGCCCTTATTATGGATGAAATTTACCTACAGCGATATTTTCACCGAAAATCCGTCTGGAATTTTCGAGTTGCCCTCAAGTGGTTAACACAAGCCTGCTGTTAACTACGGCACCTGATTTTTTGTTTTAGTGCAGATTTTTTTGCCTAATTATTTCCCAACAGGTGACGAATTCCCGTCTCGAGTACCACTACAGCGAGACGGTAGCGGCAATTGGAAAATAGAGTTTTAGTTATCGTTTGCAATTACCATACCCTACCCGCTTGAGGGTTTCGCCAACTACCCCCATGTGCACACCCGAATTGCTTTGAAAGTAACTTACGGCGAATACTAGGTACGTTTTATACTCATTAACCAAACATAACACTAGTATAATTTAATGAACAATTAAAACAGTCTTTTAAACTTGCGTTCAAATCTGTTTAACTATGTAAATAGATCGACTAATTTAGATTTGTAAAGGCTTTATATTAGTTTTAAGGCTTTATACAGAATTGTTTTTAGATATATACATACTTGGTTGCCTAGTAGAGATTACTTAAAAAGTAATAAGGCCGCCTTTGCATGCTATGTTTAGATTATTAATTGTTTTAATGTTTTTATTTTTTACTGTATTTTTGTGTGCAATAAAGTATTCCTTCTTCTTCTTCTTTATATCTTCTATACATCTACTTGCGTATTTAGTTATTTATTTATTTTATTTATTTATTTGGTCCATCAGTGACTGTTGCAGCATTTACACAAATACAATCTAAAAAAACACAAACACAAGGCTTACTAAAAACATTTACTGCATCTTATTTCTGCTTAGAATTTAACAAGAATTCTCAGTGTTCGGTTTAAGACAATACCTCAAACTAGTTGCGTCGGAGCTCTCACAGAGTTAGGACAACTTTTAATAGTGTTTATGTCCCCAGAGAGTTGGAGACTTGCCGTCCAAGTACTTACACCAAGTGTACCTAGCCTTAGCTATCGAGCAACTTTACAAATACATACCGTGGTACCGGTAGGTATCACCAAGCGTAGTATGCTTAAATAGGATTTTTCTTTGTGCTTCATTGACTCGATCGATCATTACCTATTTACCTTTACTACAGCCTTTCTTGATGAGTAGGTACTGTTTACCAACAAAGAAATTAGAAATGAAGGTAGAAAACGCATGTCATTTCATAACTTATTCATTTTAAATTATGTATAGTTTGTTTATAAAATATAGTAACCCTAACTAATTGTTCTAAGCTTATTAATCAAATATATTTTTGTCAATTTAAGAACAAGTTAATTATAATTATTATTAGATGTGAAATGACTAGTGATATATACCTTCATTTTTAATTTGTTTGTTGGTAAACTGGTACTCATCAAGAAAGACTGTATAGTATAGGAGTATCTATGCCATATCTTTAAGGTAATATGAATGTCAAGGATTGATGCTGATTGATTTTTTTGTCAAACTTTTTGTCAACTGGAAAGTTGGAGGTGCTTGCCCCGGACCGGATTTGAACCGATGCCCTCCAAATCGAAGGCACAGGTCAAATCCACTGAGCTATCACGACTGCAAATAAAACCAAATACCTAATTATAGGACGACTTTTAATTTCCTCATATTAGAGGAATTAAATAATACAAAAATCCATTAGATTTTTTAAATACATTGCTTTTGGAATTTCTATAGGTAATCCTTATCGAAACAATATCAACGTTACAAAAAATAATTCAATACAAATACAGTTGAAATGAAAGGGTTAAAAACAACATCCGAATTAATATTTGGCTATTTTGTTTATTAGCAGGCTTTTAACTCTGATATCGAAATCCTTCGCCAGTCCTCGAGTTATTGTTTATTTTATTGATGTGGAGGAAATTGAATTTGTCCACAAATACCGCCGGATTGCAAAGCGAACGTTCCAAACCAAAGCAAACATTCAATTTTCCAATCCAGTTTTAGACTGGCTGTGGCCGACACAATCGCTACAATGTAAGAGGTGTAAGGTAAACTTATTTACGTGCGCCCAACGCGAATTCTTTCTCTCGGAACTCGGTTTTTACGAATGAAAATCCTTAGGTAGGTACTGTACTTTAAATCTCTTAAACCTGTAGCAACAAAAGCAAAAAGAAGTTTTTAATTCATCATCATCATCATCATCATTATCAGCCGATGGACGTCCACTGCTGGACATAGGCCTCTTGCATGGACCTCCAAGCATAACGGTCTCGAGCCGCCAGCATCCAGCGGTTTCGTGCGATCCGCTTGATGTCCTCGGTCCACCTAGTGCAGAGTCGCAATTCCAGCACCTTGGGGATCCTACGTCCATCGGCTCTTCGAACTATGTGGCCTGCCCATTGCCACTTCAGCTTCGCGACTCGCTGAGCTATGTAAGTGACTTTGGTTCGTCTGCGGATCTCTTCATTTCTGATTCGATCACGCAGAGAAACTCCAAGCATAGCTCGCTCCATCGCCCGCTGAGCTGAGTTTTTAATTATTCTAATGAAAATTAAGTTATTTAGGATATTTACTTTGAGCGTGAACAAACAGAATTGTACTCGTAGCACCAGGTCAACGTTACCGTATTGCAAGATCACCTGCAACTTTTTAATCTCATTGAAAGTAATATATAGAACCCAAAAATACGATAAGTCTCTGTTTGCTGTGAGTTTTCAAAGGGTTGGATTCTCTGAATCTCTAACTAAAGATCGAAGTTAACAATTAATTGTCATTTGACGATTATGCTGGCACGCATGATACACTTATTCGAGAAAAAATGCCTTACATCATTTTGGAAAAGAGTTGATACTCTTACACTGCTAGACCGGTAAACCAAACATAGCTAAGAATCACAGCAAGGAAACTGGCCTGTTAATAGAAATAGCAGCATCGAAATCGGTCCATTCGTTTGAGAGCTACGATGCCACAGACACACACACACACACACACTCAGACAGACATGGACGATAATCTTAACCCCTTTTTTGCGTCAGGGGTTAAAAAAAGAGTAGTTACCTACCTCTGCTGACTGGGTTTTTAAAAATTCTAGAGCTATAGTTCTGTTTCAACTAAGACTTGATATAATGTTAATTCTCAAATTAGAACAGTTAGTGAAATAAATTACTTTATCCGAAATGGCTAGATCTGGGTTGAATGTAAATGGAGTCTGAAATAAAGAAACCGGATCAAGTTAATTAGTAAGCACGTTCGTTGGCGACTAATTGCATTTTTTTTCTGATGGAGGTTTTGAAAGAGGACAAAAGTCAAAGAGACTATGTATTGTTAGCAGAATGTTAGATAGGTACCACGTTATTATAAAATTCCGCCTAATTGTAATGGGATTTCTATTTCATTAGTTATAATATCAAAAATAGGTTATTCGCGAGTAAATAGGTACTCCCACATACAATAACTGTATAACTTGAAGATAATCCTCGTTTGTATTGTTTAGCACAGTTAGTTTAAATGTAAACTACGAGTAACAAAGGGCTTCTGAACATATCACCTTCAAGGGGTAAAGAGGAGGGGAATATTTGTAAGAAGTCTTTGGTTCTTTCAGGGTTAACTTGAAAAAAAATCAATTACGGTTATGTGCAATTTAAGCTGTAAAATCAATACAATTATTGCAGACATTTTTTATGTATAACCTTATTTTTTATTAACTAAGTTTTAAGTACGATATAAGTACGAAACGCAGTAAAAACACCTATTTAAGCATTCCTTTGGATTTCTATTGCACGAGATTCCTAAGAAGTAGAAGAAGAAGGGCTTACCTAGTCTTGTGTCTTTGTTGTGCTCGTAATATAGCCATTAAGTCTAAAATTCGATTGGAAAATTTTGCATTTGTTTTATCTGAAATCTGTAGCTGCATTTGAAATTTCGGTCAATTGTGGGCAAATTCAATTTTATCTGTGGGAATAATAGAAACAATAACTGGAACAGTGGTTGCGGATTATAATGACTGAAACACAGCCACACTAACGCAAGTTTACAAGCCATATTCGGCTCACTGTGAGCACGAGTCTCCTCTCAGAATGAGAGGGGTTAATCTAATAGTCCACGCTGGCTCAATGGGGATTGACAGACTTCACACACGTAGATAATAATTAAGAAAATTCTTAGATATGTAGGTTTCCTCACGATGTTTTTCCAAGATACTAAATACATTAGAATGAAATTTGGCACGATTTCTAACTTTATTACGAATAAGGTTATAGGATACTTTCTATCGCGAAAATTAAATCAGAAGGGGTGAAACAGGGGTTGAAAGTTTGCATGGAAAGTCCTTTATTTTTCAAGTTAGGTACATTTGTAAAAAAATATTCGTAGTACCAGAAAAATACTAAAAATAATGTCATTCAAGGTTTATCAAAATTATAACCATAATTGAAGCTTTTTTATACATATAAATCGTTCATGTTTTGAGTTTAATTTTCGTAAAATGATTAGTGGATTATTTATAATATTTATAACATGCGAAAATATAAATAGAAAGGAATGAAAAAGGGGATGAAAGTTTACATTGATTTCCACGCGGACGAAGTCGCGGGAGTCCGCTAGTGAATAACAAAATCGAATGTGCTCTAGTTAGTGATCGTTTGAAGGCGAAAGTAGGTTTATGTAAATCTCCGGAAACCATGGAAATTATCCAGTTAAAAATTATTTTCATTCTATGACCAAAGACTGCAATAATTTTGATAATTGAGTGATAGTTGAAATTTTTTACTCATCGATTTTACTCATAACTTTTGATATTTTTCAACGACATTATATTGTACCTACGGTATTTACGTTGATATTTTTAGATCATTTGGCGCAGTTCTGTTTTGCGACAGGTTTTGTTTAAATCACGAACCCTTGAGAATTTATATCCTTAAATTTTCGATGAAAACAAAGAATCAAAATTCTTTACTCAGCGATTTTTCGTCTCATTTACTTTCTACAAATAACTTTTGATATTTTTAGATTAGTTGGCGCAGTTCAGTTTTGCAAGAGGTTTTGTTTAGGGCGCATATATCGCGAACCCTTGAGAATTTATATCCTTAAATTTTCGATGAAAACAAAGAATCCGGGGATACAGGTTCGCGAGAGCGGAATGGAATTTACATGCTAATTTCCCAGGTGTATATCACGAGGCTCTATTTGTCAGCGATATCGAAAATGAAATACCAAAATGGTAGAATCTCTTCCATCATAGAAATGTAATTCAATTAGATAAGTGCATTCTTTTATTTTTTGGTTAGTTCGTATGAAAATTGGGAAAATTTAATTTGTAGATTTGTTATATATGTAGTTTCTTGTTACCATTTTTTGATATTCGTGTAGTCTTTTATCTGTAAGTATATTTCTGTTTCTAGTTTTTCAAAAAGCTCAGTGAATTTGACTTTTTTTTTATCGTATCAGAGAAAGTCTTGAAGGTGAAATGTATTTTAGCACAGTGTTAATAAAAAATCATAAAACAGTACATTGAAGTTATACAATATAGTGCCACTCAAAGAAATTCAGGCAACTATAAAATATAATAAGTTACCCCTAGTCAGAAATAACACTAACATAAAAATAATGAGGTACATCTATACTCTAAATAAATAAATACTAATTTAAAAATTAACAGCTTCTTAATAAATGCATATGAAACTATTAAAAACAATATTTTTTTTCTCTGTCTATTTGTTCCGGCAAATCTATCAGATATTTGGATCGATTTTGACGGCATCTACTCATACAGTCAGATAGTACGTCTAGCTGTTATATATTTTTATACCCGTATACCTAGGGGAACGGTACGCGAGTGAGATTAAGGGGTACACAGTTAGCTAGATATATATCCGTACCAACATATTATCTATAAAGGAAGGTGCTAAAACCTGATAGCTCTTAAAAAATAAACGCCATTGCAGTTGCGTTGAGATTACAAAGGCGACGCGCTGTGAACAGATTGAGTAGGGCGGATGCAATTACAGGCGCTACCTACAGCGGAGCTGGACAAATGGAACTATTGTCAGACGCGGGGACGGGCCAATATACGCAGTGTTCTGGGAATTCAATTTTGTTTTAATTCATTACTTTGCTAGTTTAACAGAGCGCAGATTTGAGAGATTTGCAAAATAAAAACAACTTTTTTCACAAGTTTTTCTTACTTGCCTAGTTGGTGTATTAGTCAGTAGTTAGTTGTTAGAGATCTGGCATAAGAAATAATAACAGAAGAGGGCATATTTCTAACGCCAGATGTTTTTACCATGTCTACGTTTTCTCACTTTTCACGTTGGTCAGCTCTGACTGACTGAATGGTATATCAATGCCCAGCCAAAACTATTTAAACTATATTTGAGATCACCAAGATAGAATTTTTGGAAATTTAATCTTTTGAGGGGCAGAAATGTGATGACCTACCTTTGTATGAGTCCCCTGGGAAGGAGTTTCTTGCATGCAAGTCTTTTCTTTTAAGTTTCTGGGTTTCAGGGGTTTACACGTTGACATAGTGGTGATATAAATCACCACTATGTCAACGTACAGTCACAGTATGTCACAAACATACTATGTCAGCACCAATTATTGTCATCAACATCATCACCAATAATTTTTTCTAGTGTTTGATATTTATTATTTAGAGTTTGACTAATAATAGTATCCAAACTAGTAACATTTTTAAATTTATTAGGAATGGCCATTAGGGAGGTCATCAATTAGTTTTCAGTGCAGCTAAGTTTGAACTTTGACCGTTCCCAGCATTTCCCGTCCAATTACATCCTCGATCACATTGACGCGAGGCAACGCTTTGAAAGGACTAATCAATTAACTACGTGATTCAGGCCAATTTTAAACTTCACTTTGCCTTAGTGTGACCTATTTAGGTACGCAAATTTTCAGAAGGTCAAAGGTTTACAGCTTGCAACTCTTTTCCTTTACTTTTCTATTGGAATTTCAATTAAGGCAACAGGAAGCAAAATAAACGAAATCAATTTGACTACAATATTTATTACTGCAGAAGTTATTTATTTGTAGCTTTAGCTATTGGATTTATTTTGCTAGACGTTGCTTGATTATTAAAAAATATGTTTCTGGATTAAAGTTTTGGATGATAATGAACTTTTTTCTCAAGAAATGTTCCGTTAAAATTTTCAGCATTTAGTGGGGAAGTTGGTGGTGTTATACCTCGTGCTTCGGATAGCACATTAAGCCGTCGGTCCCTTGATATTTGATAGTGACTGTTAAAGAATCATTATTATCATTCCCGCATTGGAAAAGCGTGGTGGGTCAATACTCTCTCCTTTAAGGAGGGAGGCCTGACCGTGTAAAATAGGCTGATAATGAAAAAACCTATTAGTTTGAACTGCCACCTAAAAATCAAATCGCATAAATTTTATCAGGTGAACTTTATGCATGTACAAAATTCTCGAGTCACATGTTTGTTCCCATACTCCTCCGAAACGGCTTGATTGATTCTTATGAAATTTTATATGCATATTCAGTAGGTCTGGTATAGGTAGGGTAGGGGTAGGGTAGGCTAGGGATAGGAAAAAAGTGCACATAAGTCAAAGCGAAGCTTGACCGGGTCCCCTAGTCGAGCTTTAGTATTAAATTCTACAACATACATTTAAATACTGAAATAAAAAATATTCAAATAATTAACACAATGTGAGTTTTCGTATTCGCATGAATTGTTTTATAGTAGAATATTTTGGTTTCGTAACATAATGATAATCAACCCTCGGGTAATAACAAACGTCAGTTTTATTTCAGAACTAGGAGAACATTTAGAAACAAAGGAAAGTTGTACCGTGAATATACACTTCACTAACTTTAAAACAGTAATTTTCATAAAACAGTGACACCATTCCAACAAGTCCCGTCTTCAGTGATGGTCGAAACAGACTCACTGGCAAGGAAATAATGGGCACGGACAGAGAAAATACGTACAAAGTAAAGTTATATTAGTTAAGTGCGAGTCGAGATTTTCATTTTATATTTGCGTGATAATTACGCAAGGAAAAACAAGTCTATAATATATGTGTAGTAGTATCACTACTACAGCGAGCCTTGATAGTCCAGTGGATGTGACTTCTGCCTCCGATTCCGGAGGGTGTGGGTTGGAATCTGTTCCGGGGCATGCACCTCCAACTTTTCAGTTGTGTGCATTTTAAGAAATTAAATATCACGTGTCTCAAACGGTGAAGGAAAAACATCGTTCTCTCGAGTCTCCTCTTATTCTGAAAGGAGACTCGAGCTCAGCAGCGTGCCGAATGTGGGTTGATAATGATGATGCGGATGAATGATCTCTATTAATGTATACCTCATCGAACGATACACTATTTTATATCTAACTTTACTAGTAGGAGTAGGACTGTACTAGAAATCATTTTTGAAATCCTTATTGTATTTTTTAGTAATAGTTGAATTGAGATTCAGATGGCCCCACTGATTTTGGTGGTAAATATTCGCATAAATATACTAATATTATACGAGTAAATGCAAAAGTAAGAAGGCTCAAAGTCACTCAGCGGGCGATGGAGCGAGCTATGCTTGGAGTTTTTCTGCGTGATCGAATCAGGAATGAGGAGATCCGCAGACGAACCAAAGTCACTGATATAGCTCAGCGAGTCGCGAAGCTGAGTGGTAATGGGCAGGCCACATAGTTTGAAGAGCCGATGGACGTTGGGGTCCCAAGGTGCTGGAATGGCGACCCCGCGCCGGAAAGCGCAGTGTTGGCCGACCCCCCACTAGGTGGACCCAGGATATCAAGCGGGTTGCAGGGAGCCACTGGATGCAGGCGGCTCGAGATCGTTGTGCTTGGGGGTCCATGAACGAGGCCTATGCAGCAGTGGACGTCTATCGGCTGATAAGGTAAGGTAAGGTAAATGCAAAAGTAAGTCTGTTACATTTCGATGCATAAACCGCTGAACCGCTTTTAATGAATTTTGGTATTGAGATAGATTATACCGCCATCTCTAATTTAAGGTCTGCTCCATAGCAAAAGTGATAAGTAGGTATGAGAATAGGTCCTAAAGTAAGTATTTTTAAAGTATCTATTTTTGAGGAGGCCAAAACTCTGAAAGGGTTGTAGCGCCGAAGGATGTAAGTTCTTTGTGACCCCATCCATCGTTTTTACTGCAATTTTGGTATATTTTACAAAAAAAAACGCAGAAAAACGTTTCCCAGCTCAGCTAGTTTTTATAATTTACTCTATTTCAAGTATCCTTAGATATTCATGCTGTATATCCAAGAAAATGAAGTAGTCGTAAACAAATTCACCAGGGTAATCAAAAAACACTAGGCAAGTGAGTTATCAAGCCGCGTACTGTGTAGGGTTCCGCACTTGTCATCATTTAAAATATTCTAAGATCGCAGTGAGGTCTTAGGTTCCATCTTTGCTCGATGGAAGTTTTTTCGTTTTGGAAGAAAAATACGAATATTTAAAGGCATAGTGTGACGAGACGAGTATCAGCGACAGTGATTGGTACCATTATTTTGTAGTAGAGGAAACACCTCGAGCAGGTCTCAGGATTTGTGACCTTGAAAGTAGATTTGAATTTGAAAGGGATCCCTTTAGTTTATCCCTTAATGCATCAACACTTATCACACGTGACTATCAGCGTGACGGTGTCTACGCTGCTTAACAAACAACTGAGCCCAAGTCATCAAATACCCCCTATTTTATACCAACACTGATACCTAATGTATGTTAATACCACCTGTAATTGAGGAACTTGTAAAAATAGTTCATATGTGTGAGTGTTTATGAGAAAGAAAAAGAGAGAGAGAGAGTATCTAATAAGTGTAAGTGTAAACGGAGATAAAATATAGCCTATGTTACTACATTGGTGAAAGAATTATTAAAAAATATGTTTAGAGGTTTAGGCGTGAAAGCAAACAAACTTGTAACTAACAGGAATTTGTTAAATACACGGAACCCTGTAAAGCACAAACGGTCTGCACGAATGAGGACGGTTTTTCGGATCTCGACTTTATCCATAATTCATGGGTCCTCCCTTAAGGAATAGACAGTTAGATGTTTCTGAGATCACTGGTGGAACTTCAATTGTATGGGGAATAATTCACAGTTACAGAACAAAGATACTTTCGCAAGTCAGTGCCTGTTTGTAGATTTATTAGGCTCTTATTCTTTGAGAAAGTCGCTAAAACCTAAGAGAGTGGTCTTATTGTGCTACTATCCGAAGTCTTACGGTTTTACCTGCGTGGTACCCGTTCACTTAAGAATACGGGGATAAAATCTAAGGTTTTCTTAATTGGTCCAGGTCTGGCTAGTTACCACCCTACCGGCAAAGGCGTACCGTCAAGCGATTTAGGGGTGTGGATTTTTATCCTCCTCTTAACAAGTTCCCGCCCGCTTCCATCTTAGATTGCATCATCACTTACCATCAAGAGAGATTGTTGTCAAGAGCTAACATGTAAAGAATAAATAACAAGATTTATATGTGTACCAAATTTCAACTGGATTGGTCCAGTATATTCGGAGAAAATGACAGACATTAAAATGTGCGCGAGTGAGATTAAAAGGGTTCCGTTTTTGTACTACGTACGTTTGGAACCCTAAAATGAGAAATCTTTTTATCAAATCGGTTCAGTAGATCCAGATATTACCCCCTACAACATCACAAACTTTACCTCTTTATAATATTAGTATAGATAAATACTTATAATCTTACACTTTTTTTAATGATAGCTATAATATACCTACCATCGCACAAATATGTATTTATTATTTATATATTATTTAGTTTTTTTGCATAACAAATAATTTCCTTGCTGTAAATAATCTGTGATGAAAAGTTGTGTATTGCGTGAGACTGTAAATTTTTTACCTCTATGTCGTGAAACCCTTTGTGACGCTCAGGGAATTCTATTTTTGTATATCTTAGATCTTTCGCTACAGTATTCAATGTACACCATCGTAACAAACAATAACTTTGTGGCTTTTACGTTGCATAACAAATAACTATTACTTTTTTTTTAAAAGTTAGATGTAGATAGTAAGTATTATTTTAATCTCTAGCTATTGGGTTGGATAAGTAAAATATTTTTATACTCGTAAATATACGTATTTATTATAAAATTTATTTTATTGATAAATACATACTTATACAATACACACATCACTACTTAGCCCCAAAGTAAGCGTAGGTATAGCCTGTATTATGGGTACCAAGATAGCGGATTTTATCATAGATATATAACATAATTTATATACGACATACATACATACTTAAATAATGTATAAATACACCCAGACATTGGAAAACACCAATGCTCATTACACAAATATTTTCCACTAGTGGAAATCGAACCCACGGCCGTGGATGCAAAAGCAGAGTCAGTACTCACAGCGCAACACGCCGTCAAAATACAGCAAAAAATAAAAAAAAATATATATTTTAAACGACGTTTGTACTCGTACAGATATAGATGTATACAAACACCCTTCGGCCATGTATTAATTTTGATACAGACGTAATATGTAGAATGAATGGCGTCCCCCACTAAACGCTGTCTCCGCCCGGGGTGAAAATAAATCTTGCAAGATACAAGGAGGAAGCCGGCGCGGTAACTAAAAATCAACATTGCCACAGCGACCCTTGTTTGTCCATTAGCCTGCCGCGAAGCGAACAAACAGCGACTCGTTGCCAAAGATTTCATTGTTACCAGTTGTACGTTGTGTCACTTTTTATTTTTCCTCACTTAACTTGTTTTGTTTGTGGGTAATCGAAAATAATAAATCTTCGCTGCAAATTTCTGTTTTTACTAGAGGTTGGTGGCTTGGATTCTGTTAACGAGTAAGGATCTGTTTGGATCAAAATTAGTTGGGGGCCCAATTAATAAAGGTCCCTTCATTAATTGTTCCCCCCAACTATTTCTCACAAAAAGAACCAAAAATGCTCCCTTAAAATAAGTATGACTTAACCAATGCAGAGTGTTCACATCTTTTGGAACCACACTTAAGCAATAACACAGTGCAATGTATTCGTAGGGCTTTTTTTTACAACGGATTACTATCAAGTTAGTTTTTCGTGAGTGAGTTATTTACGAAAATTCTTGATTCTGATAGCTAACTGAGGAACCCGGAAATAAAAATGTTTGTACATTGGAACGAAATAATGTACCACAAAATTTGTAGGAAATTGTGGCTGATATATTTTATAATTATTAATAAAGCAACAGTAAAAGAAACAGCTGATTAGTAATAACATTTGATGAACTACCCTCTTCCCAAATTGTATCACTACCGAGGTTATTAAAAGTCTAAAGAAAAAAAATAAACATTAACACATATGTCATGTCATTTATTGACACTTTAGTATAAACAAATATCGTATTTTGAAGTATATTTTAGATTTTTTGGATAATGGTTTTTTACAAATTTATTTATTTATTAAAGCGTATTTTATAAATAAATATTTTTGCATACAATTTAAAGAAGATACTATGCAAGCACACTAAACATGATATTACGGACAATTAATAATTAAATAACAACGATTTATGATACCAAATTCCAAAATTATATAGTTTCTGACGGAATATTATCACTACTACGGACAGTACTCAATATGATTAAAAGACGGCAGACAGATTCTCTGAAAGACGAAATGTATATCCTTAGTTATACAGTTGAAAAGGGATATAGACTAACTCCTTTAATGGTCACTTTCTGTAAGTGTGTAGTAGCTCCTAGTGTGTGGTAGCCCCTAGTGTGTGTAGTAGTTTATATTTTTTGATTTTATTGGTCTTTGAATTTGCTTTGTCTACAGTAGTTGCATCTGGTATGTACCTACTGTAGACAAAGCAAATTATTATAAGTCGTTGTGTCCAATGCAGTTCTAAAGTAACCTAAGTACCTTAACTAATCAAATGTTTGTTATAACTATGAACGATGTACGGAAAACCGAAAAAGTTTGGGTGTGATCTGAGTGGGATACAAGATCAGGTGGTAAAGACGCAGAACTACCGTACCTACATTTTTTTTATTCTTGACAAGTTAGCCCTTGACTAGAATCTCACCTGATGGTAAGCGGGCCAGCTTGTTGGGAGGAGGATGAAAATCCACACTCTTTCAGGTTTCTACACGAAATCGTACCGGAACGCTAAATCCCTTGGCGGTACGTCTTTGCCGGTAGGGTGGTAACTAGCCACGGCCGAAGCCTCCCACCAGCTAGACCTGGACCAATTAAGAAAACTTCAATTGGACCAGCCCAGGGATCGAACCCAGGACCTCCGTAATTCCACCGCGCATACCACTGCGCCACGGAGGCCGTCAAAAAATTTCATTCTGAAGGTTGGCACTCACGACATCTGATGCGCCAGTTGTCATCCCGGTGAGTCGTCACCCAGACAATATGTGCTTTCGGCTTGTTCTTCTTTTGCCAACATGAGTAATTGCACAGACACAACCAAGCAGCTAAACTCTTTCACCAAGAGCTTTATCTAAAGTATAGTCTCCTTGGCTAGAGGTTGCCTTATTATAAGTATTCACCGGTGCCAGTGCTTGAACGCGACGGAATATGGCTCTAGCAGTCATCATGGATCTATTCTTGTGAATAAGCGTGGTGTTGGACCGGGCACAGTCGAGGGTGTTATTGGTGGTAATAGCATATGGCGAGAAGCTGAGCTGAGTGAGAGAGAGCTGAGAGTACAGACTCAATAGTCACAATTAA
This sequence comes from Bicyclus anynana, assembly GCF_947172395.1. Lineage (NCBI taxonomy): Eukaryota > Metazoa > Arthropoda > Insecta > Lepidoptera > Nymphalidae > Bicyclus > Bicyclus anynana. Next base: position 6,532,299 of record NC_069094.1, read on the forward strand.
GTTTGCAGTAATGACATGGCTTCATTAGTTGCATGGTTGCATTAGTTGGTAACTATTACTGGCTACATTAGTTAACTAAAGCTACTTTTATCCATCCATTACACAGATTGCATTCACACATAGACATAGTAAATTGACACAGATACCTAATACACTAGTTTATACAAGTCATACGGTAAATTTCCAGGCACGGGAACATTTTCCGATATTGATATACGCCGGCTAATAGAATTGGGTCTCCACATAATCAGATTTGAAATATCAAACGTCACGAGTGGAGATAAAATAAAATTGCTCTCAATGTTGGAGTCCGCTGTCAAGTACTGCTGCGTTAAGTTCGAGGTGTCCACTTGGCCGATCGCCGCTTCTATAGATTTGCCCCACTTCTGTATTAGAACTGGACGTTTGAGTGCGGTATGATATCATCCTATTATTATACTTTCATACTGATCCCTATCTAAATTATCCATACTCATGTTATAAATAGTAAGCCACTCTGTTTGTTGATTTTTCACGACTATACTGCTGAACCTATTTGTACGAAATTTGGAATAAAGATAAATTGGACTTTAGAGCAGAAGATAGGCTACTCTTTATCTTGGAAAAATTATTATTATAAAATATTACCTAATATATGAAATAGTTCAAACAATGCACAACACAAACTCAACGAAGAAGAAGCGAAAGAGGAAGGAATAGAGTTAGAAGAAGAAATAACAAATAGAGGGAAAATAATATACTTTTTCCTGCGGGTCACTGGACGGGGTGTTATTTAAAACCAACTTTTAAGTCGTGAAAGGAAGGATAATTAATAATTGTTTAGGTGTCATTCAATTAGATATCTATGTACACTAACTCACTCACTATCGTGGTTTTTCAGGGCCCTAAGGAGCGATTCATAAAGGGGAATATTGTCGAATTGACATCAAATATAAAATTTTGTGACAGTTGTTCTAAAAGCAAAATATTCATAGACGATCACAAAATATTGAACAAAGTTAAAGAAGGAACTGAAGTAACATTAAACCCTGGGTATATCAGCTTAATTTGCACAGACGTTGTAGATTTTCAAACAATTAAATGCAAAGTAATAAAGGAAGGTGTATTGGGCAACTATGAATATGTTTGCTTTCGTGGAGTACCCCGTGAAGTACCTGTAGATCTAAGTCAAGTTGACTTGGAACTAATACAATTTGCTAAAGAATTTAATGTAAGTTTTTTATACTTTTAGCCACATAGGTAATAATAGTTATCTATTTCCATAAGATATGAGTATACTATACAGTTACAGTCATCAGCAGCCTAGCTTTCATGGCTTAAAACAGAACGGCTTGTTTATAGAACCTTAGACTCTACATACTGCATTTTTTACTCTATGTCTAGCCCGTACTGCGATCTTGTCTGATGCTAAGTTATGATGTAGTCTAATATGGAAGCAGGCTAACTTGGAAGAATCATTACAAGACCAGAAAGAAACTTAGTAGTTTTACTAATACTGAACTCAATATGTATAAGAAACAGTAATAATATACGATGGTTAAATAAGAAAAGAAGCATCTAATATGTACTGTACGTAGATACATAGAGAGTAGACATGTATGTAGATTACAGGCCATAAATGACTACCTAATTTTATAAGAAATAATACTTTGTCCTGAAACATACATAGGACTTGTATTATACATAAATGGCCATATACTTATTTGTATACTATTTTATTTTAGCTAAACATCATAACAATAAATGTTGTTCATAGTCCAATAACCCTAAATAAGGTGAGAGCATTGTACCCAAGTACCGAAGCACCACTGTTGTTCAGCACCATATGTGACCAAGAAGGACTAGATAACATTGATGATATAATTGAGGTAGTATAATTTTATTTACTTTTAGTTATAGGACGCTTAGGACATTGTCCGCACCTAACTTTATTCTACCTGTAAAAATCACAAAAAATCCATTAGTTAGCACTGATTATTTTCTATCTGTTAATCCACAATAATGAACATGTGTGCAAAATGACAAACCGTTTGAATCATTTTTGCCTAACTTAGTTACAAACACATAAACATACAAATACACAAATATAATTTATTCAAACTTACATGTTAATGACAAAAGTAATTAATTATTTTTTATAAAAAATAAGTTAAAAACACAGGTATCCACATTTTCTTATTGAATAATTTTTAAGAAACGTTTGAATTACATTCGTAGTTTTTTTTTTAGGAATCTGACGGAATTATATTGGCTAGAGAATTACTTGCATTTCATATACCATCTATGCATCGAATGCATGCAATACAATTACACATTGGTGCAAAATGTCGAAAGGTAAAACGTGTTACGATTGATGGTAATTTTGAAGATAAAATTTTATTAAAACTCATAGATTTCTGCCCTCAGTCAGGAAAACCATTCTTCATATCTGGAAATATTCTCGAAAGGACTTTGCAAGATGGGAAGATATCACTCAGCGATTTATCGGATATTAACAATGCTGTCGCTTATCGTGCGGGGTTCGTTCTTCAAAATTATCGCGATACTGATCACTTGATCCAGGCTGTGAAGATTTTTGATACACTGTGTCGATCTGTGGAATATAGAACCAGGGATATAGAATTTTGGCATGCATCAAGCGAAGTAATCAGATAATTATTAATTACAAATTAATGTTCTTATGTTCTTAGTTTCTTGTATGGTGGGAAGTAAGGAGAACCATCTCTGAAACAGAAAAGTGTCGGTTGAAATTCGTTAAAAATAAGTACTCGTAGGCACTGTATTACAAGAGTAAATACACAGAACAAAGATAAAGCGCTTAAACTAAGTATTGATACGATCATATTATATATCCTTTTCGTAGACAAATAAGTCAATAGACAGCGTCCATTGCAGTTGCTCAAAAATCAGAACTTATGGTAAAGAAACGAGACATGGTGGTTCGAATTATAAATAAGCAGTTAGCTTAAAATGTTTTAAGAATGGATATGAAAATATATTTATCTATTTCAAATAAATAAATTTTGTGTTTGAATTTTATTAAGTACATCTTTTGACTTCAATTGACTTTTTTGTCCGTGTATCGTTTTTTTTACGCTAGCGTCAATCTGGTTGGATTTTCAACTATAATTTATGAGGCTCTTATTTAGTCAAACTCCAGAATGTTGCTTCTTTCTTTTAAGTTACCTTCTTAATCTATTTTATTATTAACAGAATAAAATACCCGTCAACAATGCAGTAGCTTGTGCAATTGGCTGTGCCATAGCAGCAAGACAAATGAGAGCGTTAGTAATAATTGTACCAACTGTTAGTGGTAAAACGGTTGTACAGCTTACACGTATCGTAACAGACAAAATCATAATAGCTGTTAGCTCCAAACCAACTATTGCTAAAAAATTACAAATGTATTATGGAGTATTTCCATTATTATATGATGGTTAGTATTCTTTGAACTAACTACTTAATTAAAAACTTATTTGTAAACGTCTACGTGGAGTTGATTGAATAGAAATGTGTGGCAGCAATCAGTCTTTTTCCTCTAAAGGTTTTAAAAAATCCGCTAGGGGAAAAATCCGCTCCGCTTACTACAATTTGACCGTCAAATTATAGTAAGCGACACTTATGTGTCTAGTGATAGTACTAGTGATATTTGCAAAGGATAAAATGTTTTTTTTTTTAATTTAAAATTAGTTCTACCTAGTTCTACTATCAATAACGATTTTGGGGGGAACAAGTAAAATGGGTCGATACCAACTGCTTAGTTTATCGTTAGTCAAACTATTTTTAAAAATTTAGTATAATTGACATTAACATCTTTATCACAAGTTGATATTTTGTAGCTTAAACATAAGAAAATTCTTTAAATTAAGACCGGAAAAGTACCGCCACTCTTACTAAAAGATATTTTTTAGAACAATATTTATTTATTTAGCTATTCTTTCGTTTTAAATAAACTGTAATTTAAATTATAGAAAAGGCAAACAAAGATTGGGAACAAGAAATGACAGCACGCATTAAATTCGCTGTATCCTATGGCATAAAGCACAAATTGCTGAAATATGAAAGCAAGTATGTTGTCCTTAGAAAATCCAATGCAAAAAGCTCATATGCCGACACTATTAATATCTGTACGGCAACTCGTGAAGAGAAAGAGCTAGAAGATTGCACCTTATTGTTGTGAACTATTGACCAAATGTTGGCTGCGTGTAGTAATTGGCTTGATTGACTTGAAATAGATAGTGAAAAATATTATATTGTTCAAACCAACAATATTGTTCAAACAAAGAGAAGATACTTGTATTCCTTTGGTCATCAGAAGATATTTTGAGACACTTTGTAAATAAAACATTCTATGCAACTTTTGTTTTTTGATTTAATTTGTAATACTGTTTATGAAATAAATTGATTCAATAAATACTCTAAAATTAACGTGTCCAATGAAATCTCTGTATCATCAATGAGTACTTGAATGAGGATGAAAACTAGAAAACGGAACATAGAGCATTAGAATAGAGAAATCTTGTGATGTCATAGATTCAATATGGGTGACGTACTATCTATACTAATAATATAAATGCGAAAGTAAGTCTGTTTGTCTTTTACCTTTTCAGGGCTAAACGGCTGAACCGATCAAAATGAATTTTGGTTTTATGATAAACGGGACCTTGGCGCAGAACATAGGCTACTTTTTATTCCTAATATAAAAAGCGATAGCGATATTGATATTGAGCGATATTGATAATAGAATAGAAAACCAAATCCTCGTTATGAGTTTGAATTTTAATAATTTTTAAATATTACGTAATTTTTTTATGATTTATGCACAATCACTAACCCCTTGATGTATAAAGCTGAAAGGAGATCATTCATTTTGGGCCCTTTTTAAAAGTGCCGGCCAACGAAAAAAAATTGCATGAATCGTTAGATCTAGCCATTTGGAGTAATAGCTAATATGGCATGAAAGTTGTAGGAGGGCTCTGAACCAAGTTATACAGGTTTGAAGATTCGTTATTTCCATACATTTTGTCGATTTTTAAAAGTGCAAGCCAAGAAAAAAAACTGGTACGTATCGTTAGAACTGCCTATTTGAAACAATATTTGGTATAGCACAAATCTTGTAGGAGTGCTCTGAACCAAGTTATACAGGTTCGATGACTAGTCACTTGTATACATTTTACTCAGTTTCGTAAGTGCCCACCAACAAATAAATGATACGTATCGTTATAACTGGCCATTTGCAGCATTAGTTACTATAGCATAAACATTATAATGTAGCTCTGTGTCAAGTTATACAGTTTCGATGGTTCGTCAAATCCATCTATCTTATTGAATATTTTAAGTGCCGTTTTACACAAATATGGTACTTATCGTTAGAACTGTATATTTGTAGCAATATTTAGTATTGCACAAATGGTGCAGGCTTGTTCTGAACCAAATATACCTGTATAAGTTTCGATGTCTCGACACTTTTATGTATTTTATTGAATTTTGAAAGTGCCGACAAACAAAACTAATGATACGTATCGTCATAACTAGCAATTTCCAGATATAATGGCATATCTCCGAATCAAGATATAATGTTTCGATGATTCATCAAATCCATATATTTTATGGTTTTTTTTAAATTACCGTTCACCAAAAACATACTTCGTTAAAACTAGACATTAGGAGCAATAGATAGTAGGACGTTGCACACGGTTCAGAACAATCAGATTCCTGAACAAAGGTATATAAGTTTCCTGATTCGTAACTTTCACACATTGATTTCCGAGATGTTGTTGTCCGAAGAGTTAGAAAACATTTTGTGTGCCACATGCAATGCCACATTATTGTGCAAATGCATTTAAAAATTGTTATGTTATTGTGGATTTTGGGTAGAATGAAATAAAAATATTTTTTTTAAGTTCTTTCTTCTGGCTCAGAGCAGGCCTACAGCATTTGTACAATACTAACTATTACTCCCAGTTCCTATGATACGTACCATTTTTTATGGCTGGCACTCAATATTTAATGAAATTCATGGATATGACAAATAGTCACACTTGTATAACTTGTCTCAAAGCATTTCCACAAAGTGTCTGCTTTACTAACCAACTAAATACTGTTCTAAATGACCAACTTCGTTAAAACGATACCTATAAGAATTTTATTGGCAGGCAACTTATAAATCAATAAGATGATATAACGGGCCATCAAAATTGTATAACTTGGTTCAGAGCATGACCAGTTATAACGATACGTTTCATTAGTATTGTTGGTGGGCACAAAACTCAATTATAAGTCATAGAAGTGACGAGGCATCGTACCTTTATAACTTGGTTCAGACCAAAACTACACCATTTGTGTCATACTAAATATTGCTCCAAATGGGCAGTTCTAACGATAAGTACCATATTTTTATAAAACGGCACTTTAAAAAATCAATAAGATGTATGGATTTAACGGATCATCGAAACTGTATAACTTGACAGAGAGCTACATTACAATGTTTATGCGATAGTAACTTTTCCTGCAAATAGTTAGTTATAACGATACGTATCATTTATTTTGTTGGTTGGCACTTACAAAACTCAGTAAAATGTATAGAAGTGACGAGTAATCGAACCTGTATAACTTGGTTCAGAGCACTCCTACATCATTTGTGGCGTACTAACTATTGCTTCAAATAGGCAGTTCTAACGATACGTACCAGATTTTTTTCTTGGCGAACACTTTTGAAAATCGACAAAATGTATGGAAATAACGAATCTTCGAACCTGTATAACTTGGTTCAGAGCCCTCCTAGAACTTTCATGCCATATTAGTTATTACTTCCAATGGCTAGCTCTAACGATTCGTGCCATTTTTTTTTTGTTGGCCGGCACTTTCAAAAAGAGCCCAAAAATGTATGGAGCGTGAATGATCTCCTTTGGCAGGGAGGTATTTTATAGTTAGTAGGTATTCACTAAGAACGGATTTTGCAATAGGGCTGAATTGAAGAGGTCTAAGGGCGGACGAAGCCGCGGGCGTCCGCTAGTTCTACTATATATGAGCGAAATATCCTCTTAGCTGATTTAAAAAAAATTAAAAGAAAAAAATATTCTCAGATCTTGTTATAGACACAAAATTAGAAAAAAAGAACTTTAACCATAAAATGGCATTTTTCAAAGACATTTTTAAACTCATTGTGGGTTTTAATGAAACTTTAAAAAACACGACCCAAATAGTCATTTTATAATATTAGTGTTTATTTCTTAAATATTTATTTCCACTTTGTTACGATAGACTATCTTGAATTTTAGGTAAATTATGACTGAAAAGAAACCAGAACGTATATCGTTCGACGATGTTGATTTTAGCAAACCAGATGTTTTGAAGAATCCGCCATACAGATATAGAAGATGCCCAGTATTGGTTACTTTAGGTAATGAGTGTAATTTATAAATAAAAATTTTCTTCTCTGCATTTCATTAAGCAGTTATGTAAAATTATAGAAAACCTAGCAGACGCCCGCGACTTCGTCCGCGTGAAAATCGATGTAAACTTTCAACCCCTATTTCATCCACTTCTAATTATATTTTTGCATAGTTTACGTCTAATAAATAGTCCATTAATAGTTTTACAAAAATATAACTGAACCTCAGAATACAGAAAAAAGTGTTTTTCTGTATTCTGAGAACTGAACTATAAGTAATATGATTAATTTACATTAAAGAAACGTTTCAGCCCGGTCAACAAAAAAACGAGAAGACAGTTAAAAATGGCTTTAGTATCGATTTTAATATAATGCCCTCCAATAAAAATTTAAAATCATCTCCAACCTGTACACATTTGAACCCGTTACTGTTTTATTATAAGTATAGATTATTATAATTATTTAATTACAGTTTTATTATAAGTATAGATAAATAATTTTCTGAAGAGAAGGTGGTCAATTACTGTTTGAATTTTAATGACTTGCTTTATATTTCAAGTTTTGTATTCATGGTTTAGTTGATGCCCAAATAAGCGTAGTTGATGTACAGAAAATGCTTCAAGCTGGAATGAATATAGCTCGATTTCAATTGTCAAATAGTACTAGAGGTGACAAAATGCGTCTGCTGGCCAAAATTGACAAAGCTGCACGATTCTGTTGCGAGAAGAACGACGTAAATAACTGGCCTGTCGCTTCGTGTTTTACATTAAAAACTTGTGTTGCAAAAACAGGCCTCTTGGAAGACGTATGTATCAATTACGGATTTTCTTTTTAATTTAGACACCGCATGGACTTTTGAGTCGTGATAGCCCAGTGGATATGAACTGTAGTGGATATGCGGGTGTAAGTTCGAATCCAACTTTTCAGTTATGTGCATTTTAAGAAATTAATTATCACGTGTCTCAAACGGTGAAGGAAAAACTGGTAGTTTGAAATTGGGGTAAAGTAAACTTTAACTATTTATGTACCTGCCTAACAAGGTAAGCTTTAAAATTAAATTATAATTTTAGAATGAAGATTTTATCACCTTGGTGGCGAATACTGAAATAATTTTATTTTACGACGTCAAACGCTTTGACAAATGCAATGAAAGAAAGATTTTTGTGGACTATCCTTTGATTGCAGTCGATATTAAAGTGGACACAGTAATTTCAATAGCCTTCGATGAAATTATCTTGAAATGTATAAGTATAGTTGATGAAATTTCTATAAAATGTATCGTTATTAAGGGTGGAATGCTGACTAGTTTGTGTGTTTTAAACGCTAGGAACACAAAACGATCAGGACCACTTGTGACCAAAAAAGACTTAGAAATGGTGCAATTAGCTTTAGATTATCAGGTGAATACTTCTGATTTATTATTTATTTATTTAGATTACATATTTTAATACGTACTAAGTGCTTCTCAAACAAGCACAAAGAGGTCTGTTAATAATACTGCATTATATATTTTGAATTATTATATAATTACGAACATGATTTTTGATGATAGGTAGATGCTGTATTAATAAACTATACCAGGCATTCTGATACTGTTAAAATAATTAAGAAATTTATAAAATCTAAAAATGTCAGAAACCCATTAATATTATCTGGTATAAGTTGCGAAGAAGGATTACAAAATATTGATGATATAATCAAGGTAAATGTGTGGTTTTTATAATTAATTTAAATATTTTTCCAAATTTAAAAATCTTCATCTTCAATTATATGTATTGCGGTAAGGCTAGGTTCGATTTCCTATTAATATTATTTAAACTTTTAAACTTAAATAGCGGACGCCCGCGATTTCGCCCATCTATTTATATTTTCGTGTGTTTTACGCTATGTCACCGCGCATAGGTGAAATGTTGTGTGCTTAGGTGAAATTCCCGGTCGTAGCGTGGACAGGCGAAGCCACGTACGGAGCACCAATACGCGCGCGGCCGGAGGCCGCGCATTTTATGTACTCAGAAACAAAGAACGAAAGTATAAATAATACCAAAGTAAGTCTGTTTGTCTGTCTGTTACCTTTTTACGGCTAAATGGCTGAATTGATCAAGATAAATTTTGGTATTCTAATAAATAGAGAATTTTATCCCTAGAGAAGGGGGTATAAAATGGGTTTGATAGGGGTTGAAAATTTGTATGGAAAGTCCTTCATTTTTAGAGTTATAATTATAAAAAATTGTGCATAAATCATAAAAGAAATACGAAATGTTATGTAATTAAAGAATTTTTAAAATTCAACGCCTAAAGGGTTAAAAGGGGATGATGAAAGCTTACACTAATTATTCGCGGACGAAGTGCCGGGCATCCACTAGTTAAAATATAAATAAAATTTGTAGGAAAGCGATGGAATTATTTTATCACGACAGTACCTACCGTATGAAATGGAATCCTGTAAACAATACAAAATGCCTCAAATACAAAAATGGCTTGCTGGAAAATGTTTGTCAGTAAGAAAATCAGTTAATTTTTAGGCAGATTGAAATAATTTTTTAAACATAAATTCATTAAAAGACATTCATAATGTAGAATGACTTATTTTTAATAATTGATTTTTTTATCATGAAGGCCGGCAAACCTCTGTTTATTTCTGGTGGGGTTTTCAATGAAGCACTCAAAAGTGGTAATTTTAATAACAATGAAATAGCAGATGTAACAAATGCATTAATGGATGGAGTCAGCGGATTCATTCTTGGAGAATGTTATAACCCAGATAACATAATAGAAGCATTGCGAGGTATAAACGAGTTATGCTTCACTATTGAACCATTGGTTACGAGCAAGATATGTTTTAAGAGGATCATTGAAGAGGTACGTCGCGTTTAGCCGCTGCTGCTTTTTAACGTGCTTATGTACAATATGTAGCCGGAAATGTTGGTGGTGGTTGGTTGGTTGGTGATGCTGGCGGCCCGAAACCGTTGTGTTTGGGTCTATGCGAGAGACCTATGTCCATTGTCATCTATCGGCTGATAATAATAATGATGATGAATGATGTATGTAGATAGTTTTTTAAATGTAGAAACCTCAGAATACAGATAACATTACAAACCACGTTCAGCTATCTATATAAAACAAGCATTGTGTCCAAAAATTGTACCTATATCCCCGCTTGTACCTATTGTCCCGCTTGTTCAAGAAATTACACCAAAAAAAGAGTAATTTTAACGGCTTCATTTCTATGCGCGATCACACCTTCTGGAGTTTGCTGTAGTCTTTCTGAGGTAGAAACCATCTTTGCCTTTTTGTCTTTCTTATGAAATTGGTTTAGTATCGGTAGGATAGTTCAAAAGTCTATTAAAGATTCTTTTAACGAACATTTTGCCATATATTTTAAAATATGACCAATATTTCCATGCCTGTCCAACTAGTCAAAAAATACTGTGTTTGATATGGGTACCGGAGGGGGATCGAATCATGACGTATCAGTGATGAGTTCTGCCTTTTACTGTTGAAATATTGTGGTTTTTATGTATAAAGACTAATATTTTTTTTTGTAGGTTAAGATGCCAGTAAATGCCGCTGAAGCAACAGCGATGTCTTGCGTTGCCGTAGCAAATCAAACGAATGCTCGTGTGATCATAGTTCCCACTGTCACCGGCAAGACGCTCAGATACCTGCTCTGGATGCGACCGTCCTGTCTCATTATAACAGTTAGCACTGACATCCACATCACGCGCTACCTTATATCCTACAGAAGTGTTATGCCACTATTGTATACTGGTTAGTGAATTTTTAAACTGTAGTATACAGGTACAGTAAGCCTGAGATTCGCACCACGATAATCTGGAGATGAGAAAAGATAAATCAAAATTGAGGATATAATTTACAGTCGTTACAGTGTTCCGTTATAATGGCTGATATGTTGCAATTTTATACTTACCTCGACATCACTGTACTTCGCTAAGTTATTTCATATTCATAGTTGTCACGTTCTCTTCAAAGAGCTTCCTCATTTGATGCGAGATGGAATACCTCAAAATCTTAAGTTCAGAGGCATCTTGAGGATGATTTGAATTTACTTGTACCTACGTATCGAGTATGTAATTATATTCTAACTGGCTAATGTAAAATGAATGTGAGAATGTTTATTATGCTTTCGCGCTTTATAGTCAATCAATTAGGGATACTTCGTTCGCTGTATTTAAAAAAGCTTCTATTTTTAAACAATGGCAAGTTAGCCCTGATGTTACACTTACGATAGTTGGTGACGATGCAGTTTAACATGGAAGCAGGCTTTCTACAAATAGGTACCAACAAACTCTAACAGCTTTTCAGATGCACCGGGCTTAAAAATCATCTACATTAACGCGATTTTTATTGACAGGTTCTCAAAAAGGTAGCTGGCGTCTTAATATGGAAGCACGCATTTTATTCGCCCTTGAATATGCAGTCAAAAGAAACTGGCTAGAGTACGGCGACACATACATTAGTTTGCAAAGATATTCTGACTCTAGTTCTTTTTGTGATAGCGTCAGCATCTGTAAAGTGAGCATCAGCAAGAAATCTTTAGTCGAGTGAGTAAAGAAAACGTTCTAGAACAATCCCTTTTTATTCTTACAAACTAGCGGACGCCCGCGACTTCGTCCGCGTGAAACTCGATGTAAACTTTCAACTACCCCTACCCTACCCCGACAATATTGATTTGTAGTACATGATAAGTATCAGAGATGGCGCTGTATGTGAAAAAAGATTTTCCCGCTTTTCTGTTGAAATTTTTCCTGAATTTTCTTTGCTATAAACCTCACGGAGCCCGAGACCTTTCCAACGAATGCAAAACCGTGGAAATCGGTACGTGCGATCTGGAGTTATAGCGTCAGGAAGGAAAATCCGACTTATTTTTATATAGTAGATTAACCCTTGACTACAATCTCACCTGATGGTAATAATGCAATCTAAAATCATTATAAAAAGAAGCGGGCTAACTTGTTAGGCGGAGGATGAAACTCCACACCCTTTTCGGTTCCTACACGACATCGTGCTGGAACGTAAAATCGCTTGGCGGTACGTCTTTGCCGGTAGGGTGGTAACTAGCCACAGCCGAAGCCTCCCACGGCTAGACTTGGACGAATTTAGAAAACCATAATCGGCCCAACCGGGGATCGAACCGGACATACGTCTTGAGAATCCACTGTGCATACCACTGCGCCACGTAGGCCGTCAAATCCTTGCATATCTCCCTTGCTTCTTCCATTCTCATAAGTCCTTAAAGGTAAGTTCGTCGTATTAGGGTACTCTTGAACTTGACTTTGAAGTATGTTAGCTACCTAACATAATTAATATCAAATCAATAACAACCGCATTTATCGTTAACAAAAATCACAATGTAAAATGGCTAATGTTCTTTCTCTATGATATCCTCGAATGTCAGTATAGGCACTGGAAGACATTCTTTAGCTTTTTTTAACTTTTGATCAGTTAGCAATTAATAAATAGTGAATACGAAATCACGTGACTTAAGAATGACTGACAATAGTTAGTAATTTTTGTATAATAGATATGTCCACTAACATTTACGTTAAAGTTTATGAATTGGCTTGCTGGCCTTCTTCTAGAAAAATAATAAATACAAATAGGAAACATGATTTTCTCGCCCATTTCTTTGTTAAGGTTGGTACGCTGTAAAAATTTTTTTTGCTATTCAAAGTTATATAATTAGAAATTCATTTAATTTTATTTTAATAAACGTTTATTGATGATTTCGTTGTTATTTCCAGATGCGAGGAAAACCTCAAAGAAAATTATTTATTTTAGAAGGGTTTTTTATAACAAGACGGTAATATAGAATTGAATTAATTTTTAAATAGTTTTATTCTAATTTCCTTAAGCCCCCGATGGTAAAAGTACGAGTATATCCGGAAAACTAACATTTGAGCAAATAGATCATCATCATCATCATATCAGCCGATGGACGTCCACTGCAGGACATAGGCCTTTTGTAGGGACTTCCAAACATAACTATACTGAGCCACCTGCATCCAGCGAATCCCTGCTACTCGCTTGATGTCGTCAGTCCACCTGGTGGGGGGTCGACCACACTGCGCTTACTAGTGCAGGGTCACCATTCCAGCACTTTGGGACCCCAACGTCCATCGGCTCTTCGAACTATGTGCCCCGACCATTGCTACGCAAATCGTTGAGCTTTGTCGGTGACTTTGGTCCTACTGCGAATCTCCTCATTTCTGATTCGATCACGCAGAGATACTCCTAACGTAGCTCGTTCCATCGCCCGCTGTGTGACTCTGAGCCTTCTTATGGGTTCCATAGTTAGCGACCAAGTCTCGGTATAAATAGATGTTGCTTTTAGTTGCGCTGGCTTATTTGTGGGGAGTCGGGAATATTGCTCAAGTGACTATAGCTGATATGGAGTCTACATAACGTTTATGTGGCTTAATGAACAATGTGTAAATGCCTTAACCATTCGGTGAGTTTTTTTATTGTTTGAGGTTTTAATGTGTTTGGTGCCTATGAATTTCCTACTCTTTGGTAATTTTTACTTTTTTTAAATTCTAGTTGTCAAATTGACAAATTTAATGATACTGATATGACAGGATTAATGATATTGTATCGCAATACGCTGTTTGTTTATTGTTGTTATTGTTTTGTATTTTTACCTCTTTAATTTAGTTACTAAATTTGTTTATAGGTAGTTTACAATGGTGTGGCCAACAGCACTCGATAAGAAACTTGGCGAGGTAAGATTTAAACATTTTAGTTTGTGATCAAAATCATAATGTGCGAATAGCACTAGCTTTAACCCTTATGTTCTGTGAGTTTAGATCATAAACCTGTTGGCTTACGAGTTAGGCTCACAGAATATATCGTAATGAATTTTCGCGGCACCCCTGAGGGTTTTTTACGGAACCTCAGGGTTCCGCGGAACACCTTTTGGGAACCGCTGGTTCTTAAACTGAACTGAGTTCGCTGGAACTCGTCGTTGTTACTATATACTAATTATTTATACTAACAAAACTTGAACTTGATAAATCTATAATAATATTATAAAGAGGTAGACTTTGTAGTGTTGTCGTGGGTAATTTCCTGGATCTTTATCACTAGAAAGTCACGTTACTTGTGAGTGTCATAGGCGGCCTCCGTGACGCAGTGGTATGCGCAGTGGACTTACAAGATGGAGGTCCTGGGTTAGATCCCCGGCTGGACCGATTGAGGTTTTCTTAATTAGTCCAGGTCTGGCTGGTGGGAGGCTTTGGCCGTGGCTAGTTAGCCCTACCTATAAAGACGTACCGCTAAGCGATTTAGCGTTCTGGTACGATGTCGTGTAGAAATCGAAAGGGGTGTGGATTTTCATTCTCTTCCTAACAAGTTAGCCCGCTTCCTTCTTAGATTGCATCACTTACTTCCTTCGAAGCATTGATCACTTACTTCCTTCGAAGAAAGGTTAACTCAGTATCTCATAGCCTGACCTGGGATTCAAACCCAATCAAGCTAACCACCGGACTAACAAGGCAGCTTAAACTTTCATTAGTTTAATCATCATAATTAATAACCTATATTTGGCCCACTGTTGAGCACGGGTCTTCTCTGAGAATACTCTGGGGTTAATAACTGTGGGGTTAGGCTAATAGGCCACCACGACGACTCCATGCGGATTTGCAGACTTCACACACGTAGATAATTAAGAAATTTCTCAGATAGGTATGCAGGTTTCGTCACGATGTTTTTCCTTGACCGTTTAATACATCATTATTTGGCTGCTGGGAGGTTTCGGCCGTGGCAAGTTAGCACCCTACCGGCAAAGAAGATTTAGCGTTCCGGTACGATGTCGTGTAGAAACCGAAAGGTGTGTGGAATTTCATCCTACTCCTAACAAGTTAGCCCGCTTCCATCATAGATTGCAAGAATAAAAAAAAAAGAAATTATCAGCCAATAGACGTCCACTGCTGGACATAAGCCTCTTGCATGGACCTCCAATCACAACAGTCTCAAGCCGCCATCATCCAACGCCAGCTCCCTGCAACCTGCTTGAAATCCTCGGTCCACCTAGTGGGGGGTTGAATTAATAGATATTAAGTATTAAATATTCGTGCATTTTCCAAGTTCAATGCAATGGATCTCCCCGGGCAGCAGTTAGCATCAGCGCAGGCGAACACGCCATTAGACCATGTACTAAATCTCGACATCAAGGCACCAGCGGCTTGTCAGCGTCTGACAGGGATCATGGCAACCATGGGTAAAAAATAATGTTACTAATACCCAAGTAGATCGAGAAATTATAATGGGCCTGTTTCAAGATAATATGGGAAATTATTTATCTGATAGCTAGTAATTTAACTGCGTCGAATGCCTTAAAACATCATTGAAGAATAACTTAAAGGGTATCTGGCAAAGGGTTGCTATGACTGATATGATATATTGGTTGCTATGACTGATATCATCCTTTAGAAATATATTTTACTAGCTGACGCTGCGCGGTTTTACCCGTGTGGTTCCCGTTCCCGTAGGAATACGGGAATAGTATATAGCCTACAGCCTTCCTCGATAAATGGGCTATCTAACATAGAAAGAATTTTTCAAATCGGTCCAGAAGTTCCTGAGATTAGCGCGTTCAATCAATCAAACAAACAAACTCTTCAGCTTTATAATATTAGTATAGATTAAGTTTTATTAGAATTATGTTTTAGACATGCTATGATTGAGAGACATTCGTGGGAGATATCTGTATAATATTTATAAACAAAATAACTTATTGAGTATAATTGAGTGTAAATAATTTTAGAAGTGTTATTATTTTATTATTTCTTGCTGTCTGGGCTATGTTTCAGGTTTTTTTTATCATATTAGTGGACACCCGCGACTCTGTTGTTTATCCGTCTGTATAATATTCTGTACCAAACTTCACCTAAATAGGTGAAGTAATTGCGATGCCTTTATAATATTAGTGTGAAGATATGTTTAAGGGAAATCAACATATGACGTTGAAGTTATCGAGAAGATGATATCGGCTGGCATGAATATCGCTTTACTGAATCTCTCGTTCGATACATTGGAAGATCACGTGGATACGATAAAGTTAATACGACAGGCGGCGAAGAACCACAGCATTAGGATCGGTAGTCAGTATCCCCTGGCCATCGCTGCACGTCTACCAGGAAAAAAAATCAGGACTGGATATATATCTGACGTGAGTTCTCTAGTAATTTAAATTATTTGTCTTTCTAATTCTAATCATATTTTGTCAAACGTGAGTCTGCAATCTCATAACTTGTATTAAACTTTTTTAAATATGACGTCATTGTCATCATTACGTCAGCCGATTGTCGTTTTTGACTTATCTCCCTTCCGTTCTTCCTTTCTAATATCATGGTCCTGACGTGCTTGCATAGAGTATCTCCTTGCATCTCGATTGGTGTCGTCGGTCCATCTGTGTGAAGTAGTAAAAGATCGGCCATGATTGCATTTTCCTGATACTTTGAGATCCTAACGTCCATCGATTCTTGATTGATTGACTATTGTCATTCACTGACTCAACTCGATGATCTATACTTTCCAATTCGATCAAGCAAAGATACTTCTAGCGCACTATATGCATAGAGTTGCTTAATAAGGCCCATTATTATTATCAATGTACTGTATTCTTGTTTATGGCAAATAAGTATGCGCTTGACTACGATAATGCCTGATTAAAATTAATGACGAAATTAAATTTGGAACGCGCTTGTTTGCCTATTAAACATTTATATATCCTTAAATGTTTATTGACATAGCTCAGCGAGTTGCGAAGCTAAAATGACCATTACCATAGCAGCACTTCAGGCAGTACACAATCATGGTTCGAAAAGCCGATGGACGTTGGGGTCCCAAAAAGCTGGAATAGCGACCCCGCACCGGAAAGCGCAGTGTTGATCGACGAGTACAAGGGGTTGCAAGGATCCGCTGGATGGTAACAGCTCGAGATCGGTGTATTCCATGCTAGAGGCCTGTGGTCCTGTAGTAGATGTTTGATCATATCAGCCGATGGACGTCCACTGCAGGACATATGCCTTTTGTAGGGACTTCCAAACATCACGATACTGAGCCACATGCTTCTAGCGAATTCCGGCGACTCGCTTGATGTCGTCAGTCCACCTGGTGGGGGGTAGTCAACACTGCGCTTACTAGTGCGGGGTCGCCATTCCAGCAGTAGACGTTTATCGGCTATTAATGATGATGATGATTAAGATGAAATGTTTGTTTCGATGACCAACACCTTGTCCGCATGCACTATAATGTCAATAAAAATATTTCCAGACGTATGGCAGTTCTGTGGAGCTCGTAGCAGGTGAATCCGTCCGCCTAACAACAGACGAAACATACAAAGACAGATGTTCCACTTACACCGTCTACGTCGACTACATGCACTTTGCCGAGCAGATCAGCAAAGGCGACTATATAGTGATAGACAACGAAATGATCGTCCTCAAAGTGGAGATGATATCTTCCACAACACTGACGTGCGTTATCGAGAGGGGCGGCCATTTGGGATCATTTAAAGATGTTTTCGTCCCTAATGTCACTTTTGATATGCCGAATTATACTGATGCCGATAAAATGTTTATTGATATGGCCGTTCGGAACCAAGTGCGTAAAGCTGTGTTTTGTTATCGTAGCTTAGTACTAGCAGTAAACAATGTTGTTATCTGTGAGTATTCATAATATCTTTTAAATATTTGTCAGCGGACGCCCGCGACTTCGTCTGCGTGGAATTTAATTTTTCACAAATCCTTCGGGAACCGGGATTTTTCCGAAATGAAAAGTAGCCTTTGTGTTAATAATGTATTTCCATTCCAAATTTCAGCTAAATCGGTTCAGTAGTTGCGGTGTTTAAGAGTAAAACACATCCATACAAACTTTCGCGTTTATAATGTTAGTAGGATTTTTTTACATAATTACAATTACACTATACATAGAACTTAATAGAAACATCAGAACGAGATTTTATATCAAACAATGAGTAAGTTGATTGTATTAATTTTATATGAAATGAAATGCAAGAAAATGAAAATATACTTAAATGCATAATATATATGTATACTCAGAGGCACAATTATCCGCCCTCTTTAATATGACGGGAGTATATTAAAGTGGGTGGATAACTGTGCCTCTGAGTATATTTTTTATTCAATTTAAAGTTGACCTTAGTCAAAGAGGGTTAAGTTGTACAAAATTAAAAAAAAAAAAAAATCAACATTAATTTATTTCAAGTAGGCTCAGATTACAAGCACTTTTGATACGTCAGTTGACTATTTGTAAAAATTCTACCACCGGTTCGGAATGCTGGTTCTGCTGAGAAGAAACCGGCAAGAAACTCAACAGTTGACAAGTTTTACCCATTCCTCTATTTTTATTTATTTTATTTATTCCTCAAATACAGCATCATAGCGGAACGTTAAATTGCTAGACGCCTTTAGATATAGGGTGGTAATCTATGCCTAATACGTCTATCACCAGATCACATTTGTACTAATTTTACATTTAAAAAATATAAAATCTTAAATTGATCCGCGCTGGAAATAGAATCCAGGATCTCTCTATTGAAAACCACTATGTTACCAACATCTCCATAGAGGATGTCAACAATAAAAGGTAAAATTAATATTAATCTTTTTATAAATTCCTTCTCTGCACAGACAAACCCAACACAGATGTTATTTAATCATTATAAATTAATGTGATATCTAGATCTGTAGAAGCTTGCGAAAACTCTTCTAACAAGACATCCCGTAATTGCAAAGGACTTCTTTAAGACAATTAAATTAGTTAATGAAATAGTCCATTATTTTCAGTTGGACATTCTTGTCGCGTCTTTCGTTAACTCAAGTAATAGTATTACCGAGCTCAGGTACTTAATGGGAGAGAAAGGAAAGAAAATAGCTATTGTTGCTAACATCCAAACTATTGAAGGGTTTCGTAACTACGATGACATTATGTCGGTAAGTTTCAATACTACCTGTCCAATATGTAGCGAACTTTCCAAGTACTTACTACTTACTAATATTGTACAGCTTCCGTTGACTCTCTATGTTTTGCCAATCAGTTATGAGCAACTAGCCGTCGTCATTCCGCGGTTTCACCTGCGTAGTTCTCGTCCTCGTGAGAATACGGGGATAAAATATAGACACTCACAAATAACGTGGCTTTCTAGTGGTAAAAGAATTTTCAAAATTGGTTAAGTAGAGCTAGAGATTTACTCTACAATACCACAAAGTTTACTTCTTGCTACTATGCGTATTAGTATGAATTTAGCTTGGTCTATAACAATTGGATTAGCTTTTTCTTAGGAGATGGGATATGAACCTTAGACCTGCCGTGCTGTTAGAGGATAATGTTATACACTAAAACATGTTAATGACAAAGGGACTGACACCTAAAACACCAACCAAGTAAAATTTCTTTGAATAAAGAGAGGCTCAGTATTTCACAGCTCGATCCACGTTTCGTGATCTAACCCAGGACTTCGTGATCTAAAGCCACATAGGCTCATAGGTTAACCTCTGAACCAATGACCTCAATAGCTCAGACAATCAGACTCATTACAGAGGGGTGGTTCGATTCCCACATGTCGGACTATTGTCGTACCCACTCCTAATACTAGTTAAAGGGGAATGGGAATATTGGTCACATTTAAAAGATATGACAAATATTCTTTTTTATAACGCTATTTGCTATATGACGATACAATTACTTTCAGGTTGCAAATGGCATAATGATAACTAGACAAGAGTTAGGTTCAGACATAACTCCAAAAAAGTTAGTAATAGCACAAAAGAACATGATTGCTAGAGCTAATAACGTAAGTTATACATTAATTTATTTTCAACCGACTTCAAAAAAGGAGAAGGTTCTTCGCCGCGTATGTTTTTTTTTAAATCTAAATTATACTCGTTATCAACCCATATTCGGCTCACTGCTGAGTTTGAGTCTCTCAGTATGAAAGGGCTTAGGCTAATAGTCTACCACACTGGCCCAATGCGGATTGGCAGACTTCACGCAACGAAAATTCTCTGGTATGCAGGTTTACTCACGATATTTTCCTTCACCGTTTGAGACACGTGATATTTAACTTCTTAAAATGCACACTGAAAAGTTGGAGGACCCACTGGGCTATCACGGCTCTTTAATTACTATTTACAGGCAAATGTTCCTGTTTTCTTAAGCGCACACCTCCTAAGCAACATGCGGTACAACGAAGTGCCGTTGCGAGCGGAGCTGCTCGATATAGCCAACTGCGTGCTCGACGGGGCCGATGTATTGGTGCTCTCTGCTGAGACTGCCGTCGGCCTCTACCCGGAAGCTACGGTGCAGTGTATGGCTGATACTTGCAAGGAAGCTGAGGCTTGCATTTGGACTAAACAACTATTTTCTGATCTCATTGACAAGGTACTTTTATGCACAATAACTCACTGAGCCAGACCCTCAGACCAATTATAGAAAGACCTGTATCGCATCCAAATTCATGAATTAAGAAAATTCAGAGATATGATGTTTTTCCTTCACCGTTTTAGACACGTGATATTTAATTTCTTAAAATGCACTTTTCTGAAAAGTTGAAGGTGCCCTGGACCGAATTTGAACCTACACCCTCCGAAATCGGAGGCAGAGGTCATATCCGCTGGGCAATACAGTAATTAGCCAATAAATATCTTATAATTGTAGCTTTATTATATGTTTATCACCGTAAAATTGTAAATACCGTTAGTTTATAATCAATCTCGCTAGATTGAAAACTGTAGATAGATTGTGAACTCCATACATATTCCTAAGAACCGAAACTTGAGATGCTCAGAAACCAATGGTTAGGTTTGTCAATCTACCAAATAATAAAACGTTAAATTGTAAGCAGTATGTCGCGGTTCACAATCTATCGACAGTTCTCTCGCGAGATAAATTATAAATTAACGGTATTAACATTTTGACGGTGACATAAACACGATAAATTTTCTTTAATTTCACAGACACCTATGCCTTGTGACCAAACCACTGGCACCGCATTGGCAGCTGTGATGGCTGCGCAACGGTCCTTAGCCGCTGCCATAATAACCGTCACCACGTCTGGCAAATCTGCTCAAGTTCTGTCCAAATATAAACCTCGCTGCCCCATCATTGCCGTCACCAGATATGGGATTATTGCTCGACAGTTGCATATGTGGAGAGGGGTGATCCCTTTAGTTTATGAATGTATGTATCGCTATCAGTTTATTTTAATAGCCTCAGTCTTACTTTATTCTATAGGAATTTTTTGGAGCATAGATAAACCACAATGCTATAATGAGTGTTGGCAGGCATGAAGTGGTAATGTATGACTATGTAACAACTTAAATATCAAATGTTTATATAGTGATTGACGACTTAACGTACTCTACAAGGCGCAGAGGCACCACTAACTTCTTAATTCTTATTTAATAAGTAGTAGACGCCGCGCGATTTCACCTGCGCGGTTCCCGTTCCTGTAGGAATATGGCGATAAAATATAGCCTATAGCCTTCCTCGATAAATGGGCTATCTAACACTGGAATAATTTTTCAAATCAGACCAGTAGTTCCTCAGATTATTAGCGCGTTCAATCAATCAAACAAACAAACTCTTCAGCTTTATAATATTAGTATAGATTTAATTCTAAATTGTTAATTAAAACACAACGAATAAGTTCTGTTGTATTTTCATAAATTTATACATTTCAAATGGATTATTATTTGTTTATTTTGTCATTAATAATTATTTTCCACCTGGTCAGCTACTATTTCGATTAATAAGAAGCCTTTTTTATTTTCATGTTACTTTCAGCTGATCCAGCCGTTGATTGGCAAAGTGATGTTGAAAATCGTGTGAAATACTGCATCGCTTGGGCCAGGGAGCACGGGTTTGTTAGGATCGGTGACCCGCTGGTTGTCGTGTCAGGATGGAAACAAGGTTCTGGCTTCACCAATACCATGCGAATCATGTATGTTCCCGCTGACCCTGCGAGTTAGTGATCTCCAGCCTAACGATATTAATGTTCTTTGTGAATATAGAAGTGTGGAATGAAATATTATGATCGAAATAAAAAAAAACATTAATTAATTTATTTAATTTCGAACTAGCAACGCCAATTTTGGACAGCAACATATGCTGAGAGATTAAAACGGTTTGAACGATGATTTATTAATTATAATAACAATACATACCTATAGGTAAAATATATTGTAGGAAATAGTAGTCTGAGACGGATATGACGTCGCTCGATCTCGTGATGGCTCATGCCGAAGCTAGGTGGTGCGACGTGTAAATAAGGATAAATAGAGTAACATAAAGAGAAGGGAGTTAGAGAGGGGTACTGAACGGGCGGGAACGACTGGCTGTAAAGCGCTCGCCGTACGGTCAGCTTAAATATTATCATGGCGTTTGAGCCGTCCACATTTCTTGTTGTGTAATTCTTTAAGGATTACTTGGGATAGGCGGGTAGAATTTAAACCCGCACCTCAAAATCTATAAATTAATACACCCATTTTCAAAGCTTCCGGAAAATTTTCCAGGCAAAAATACCAGCTGATTGGACTAAATAATAAATGTAAGGTTTCAGATTGATCAAATTATTAAACACCACCCTTCCGTATCCGAAACCAGCCAATATTTAATGACCAAATACCAAATAGTGCGATCGAGAATGGCCCGAGTGACGGAATGGCGGTAATCGGCATCAAAGGGTTAACTCTGCTTGCTGGTCGACGAGGCAATTTGCACAGCTCTCTGAGGTGCTCAAATTGAATTTATGTAACCTCGCTTTCACACCAGCCACATACTGTACTTTGGTTTGTCATTTTGAATTAATTGACGATTTTTTATGAACTTTAAACCATCGTCGCTATCTATAATAGAGGAGGCTATTCGGTATTTTACATTTAATTTTAATCGATCATGACTTTAGATTATTTAATTTGATAATTAATTAGTAATTTAGTTTTATCTTGTACTATTATTTATATTCTGTGATTTTATGTCCAATTTCAACAGAATAAAAAAAAACTCTTACAAGTCATCTTAAGGCAAAAGTTGCTTATGAAAGTCAAGTAAATTTCAGAATCAGTATCAAAATCATTTATTTGCAAGCTTAGACCATTTAAATAACAGGACCTGCCTCGCTAACCGTTACCCCTCTGGCAAAGATCAAAAATCTATGATCTTACTCGTTTATAAATGTTGAAGAATGATGTTTCGTTGTTGTATTCGTTTTCGTCGTTTTCGAGCTCCCTAAAAATGCCGGTTTGTGTAGTTAAATGGCATTAAAAACGGCCAAAAACTTGTAGTTTGGTAAAAGATGGTAACGTTTCATTCGAAATTATTTAAACCTTGATTTTATCAAATTTGTAATAAAAATAATTTATAAAAATAATCGATTCTTTTGCCAAACATCGATCAGTAATACCGGACCGGGTTCTAACCTACACACTCTATACTTAGAGGCAGAGGTCATATCCACTGGGCTATCACGGCATTTAAGCAAATGAATATAATATGCTTTATTTGCTTAGATAGGTTAATAAATGAATATATTTAAGATGGTTTACTATTAGTCGGACGCCCGACAGAAGTCATAACATAAACCTGCTGCCGTATGCGTGAGATTGAGGAAGCCAGACACAGTGCTGTCGTAACGCGTTACGTTACGAAGAAGATTACCCCACGAAAAATATTGTAAAATATATTGTTAGTTCCCGTGTGTCAGAGAGGGGTAATATAAGCGCACGTAACCGGTGGCCGGCCCGCGCCAAAAGGTATCGCCGTCGCCATGCGATAGACGATTTAAGGCTTCGCTTGGAAATTCTCTTTGCCTACGCTTTGCATACTACGTCAAAATTGTTGAAAGAAAAATTTTATTGGACCTCCACATTTCATACGACAGGACGTGTAGCGTCAAATAATCTCTGATGACCCACTTTCAAAAGAACTGGGGTTGGTTGTCCAACTCGTCTATTTTCTCGCGTACAGGTCATACATATTAATAAGTTAAATTGAACGCAGGCTGATGCATCACGTGACGTCACTCCAGTAGCGGATATTTGTATAGTAGTTCATCAGAGATATGTCATTCACAGTAGTGGATATTTGTAAGCCGTGACAGTCCTGTGGATATGAGCTCTGCCTCCGATTCCGGAGGGTATGGGTTCCAATCTGGTCCGGGGCATGAACCTCCAACTTTTCAGTTGTGTGCATTTCATTTTAAGAAAATAAATATCACGTGTCTCAAATGGTGGAGGAAAACATCGTGAGGAAACCGGCATACCAGAGATTTTTTTTAATTGTCTGCGTGTGTGAAGTCTGCCAATCCGCTTTAGGCCAGCGTGGAGGACTATTGGCCTAACCCCTCTCATTCTGAGAGGAGACTCGAGCTTAGCAGTGAGCCGAATATGGGTTGATAACGAAACAGATAAGTCTAGAATATAAAATATGATTAAAATAATGTACCTACTTCATATTTTCATAGAATTTAGGCAATGATGCAATGAATACATAATAACTTGAAGTGGTTAACATTCGTTGTCGAAATTTTCAACAAAATGTTTGTAGTTTTTAGTACTGTGTCTATTGTTTTTTTGATAATAAGATTATTTTGTTTGAAATTGATATTACATGCTTACAAATAATTTTTGAAATGTGTTACCAGTGCACACAAAATAGCCATACTCGAATATGGCCCAACTAGCGGACGCCCGCGACTTCGGCCGCGTGGAATTTAGTTATTCACAAATCCCTCGGGAACCATGGATTTTTCCGGTTTAAAAAGTAGCCTATGTGTTATTCCAGGATATAATATATCTTAATACCAAATTTCAGCAAATTCGGTTCAGGCGTGAAAGAGTAACAAACATTCATGTCATCAAAAACATCAGTTTTCGCAAATCTCGGAAAACCCTGGATTTTTTCGGGATAAAAATCCAGAGTAAAATCTATTTCCATTCCAAATCGCATCAGTAGTAGCGGTGTTAAAGAATACGTCCAAACATCCATACAAACTTTCGTGTTTGTAATATTAGTAGGAAGTAGTATAGGATAAACAATACATCAATTATGAGGTAATTTATTAAACCTATAAAAAATTAAGAATTAAACGAGTAAACTCGGAAAGTAAAATTATAATTTATTTGTAAAGTATTGCAATAGAATTTACTTATATAAGACATGGCCAAACTTTTGAAATTACATTGAAAAAGCTGGATACATTCACTCACTGGTATTAGGTGTAAAGAACATGACAAAAGGGAGCAAAAAGTAGCTGACGATCGCGGTCATGGAGGGATTGTGCCCTATCATCGCACAGCTCGCGTCGAGTGCCGCCAGCCACTACAGTTGAAAGGCGAGACGAAATTGTTCAGCCTAAGTGCACGTTTCGAATCTCGTCACCCGTGTTACGTTTTTTTTTTCACGGACCGTAAATGTGTTGACACGTTTGTTTTCAGTGCTTCATTGGGTACTTTGCACGAGTCTTGTACAGGTGTTTCAAAATTCATTCATTCATATCAACCCATAGTCGGCTCACAGCTGAGAGTCTCCTCTCTTAAAAACATGATTTCGACGGCCTCCGTGGCGCAGTGGTATGCGCGGTGAATTTACAAAACGGAGGTCCTAGATTCGATCCCCAGCTGGGCTAATTGAGATTTTCTTAATTGGTCTAGGTCTGGCTGGTGGGAGGCTTTGGCTAGTTACCACCCTACCGGCAAAGACGTACCGCCAAGCGATTTAGCGTTCCGGTGCGATGTCCGTTCGTGTAGTAACCGAAAGGTGTGTTGATTTTCATCCTCCTCCTAACAAGTTAGCCCGCTTCCATCTTAGACTGCGTCATCACTTACCATCAGGTGAGATTGTAGTCAAGGGCTAACTTGTAAATAATTAAAACTTACACTAGTCCGTTTATCTTCAGTTTCATTTTGAATTTGTTTAATTATTCAGAATTCTCCAGAGGTGAAGAATTAACAAGTAACTTTAAAATTGCACACGGCGACTACTTAGGAAATAAAATCTATTTAACAAAAAAATTCAACCGACTTCAAAATCACGAAAATTAACTAAAAAGTGAAAAATAACCTGCCTTCTGTACACAGAAGGCGGCGGCGATGAAGCATTTCAAAATTGCTTAAGAAATGACGAAGTTAATAACATTAAAAAAAAACGTACTCGTCCGCATCGAATTGAAATACCTCCTCCTTTTTTTTGAAGTCAGTTAAAAACTGAATATATTTTGTGAATTTGTCTTTAATAGTGTCAAAGCCTTCGCAATAAATACCAGAGCTGATATGTATTCCGGTAGGTTCTTCAGGACATGACAAGCAATATGTCTGACTTAACCTCGTTATGCGCCGTCGGTGCCTACCGGCGTTTCAAAGGACTCTCTAATGATTGCATCTGAAATGCAATTAACATTGCAAGTCTGTTATAATATTATATTCATGTGTTTGTTATACAAGCTGTTGCAGAATGTATAATGCTTTAGTGCGGTAATTGCGTTCGTAATTAATGGTTTTCACTTAGACTTAGGTGATAAGGTGCTTATAGTGAATTCTTAAAACAAGGGAGTTAGTTCTCAATCTATAAAAATACTTAAATCACCATTATTTTAAAACATTTAGGCAAACAATATTTTTAATTTAAAACCATTCGAACTAAATCTTTTCAAACAAACAACCTTTTTCTATGGTTCATTATCAACTCATATTCGGCTTACTGCTGAGCACGAGTCGTCTCTCAGAATGAGGGCGGTTAGGCCAATAATAGTCCACCACATTCGCCCAATGCAGATTGGCAGACTTCACACACGCAGAGAATTAAGAAAATTCTCAGGTATGCAGGATATTTTACCTTCACCGTTACAGTGTAGTTACACATGCTATTTTATTTCTAGAAATGCACACAACTGAAAAGTTGGAGGTGCATGCTTCAGACCAGACTCGAATCCACACCCTCCGGAATCGGAGGCAGAGGTCATATAGACTGGACTATCACGGCACGGCTATATTTATTATTGGCTATGGTTATTTTCATTAAACTTTTTCGTTTCTGTAGTGCTATTCTGTAATGATGTTGTTTTCACTCAAAAATGCGAATTTCGAATTCACATTCTCTTTCTGTGTAACAATATACTATAATGAAAAAAATACTGGTGAATTTGAAACTCGCACTTGTGACAATATACAAAACCTCTTTTTGATGAATGATGCAAAGGCTGAAACTGAATCCTCGTAACCAGCTGTCGTAGAGTTCGTAGTACCACGTACTTGTAGCATGCTACGAAGCAAGATTATATCACTAATAAATAATGACTCATGCGAAAGCCTTTTATGATATAAAAAAATAAATAAAAGAAAATCAATAATAAAGTTATTTAAATATTATCCGTAAATAGTTCTTACCCTGGTGGTGGTGGGCGTTTTCTTTCCAAGCCATCTTTACCAATTTGGTGTATCCGATAAAAAAGCCCATGAACTTAATTTATAAACTTAAATTCTTTATGATTATTACTTGATTTTAAATATATTGGTGGATAGTTTGTTGTCTATATTAGTATAATCATAAACATTTATATTTGTACCTTGTGTGTAAATTTAAACTGTAGTGTGTGTAATGTTTATTCATTTAATGTATTTCTAATGCATTTTATATAAAAAAATATTGTAACTAAAACAGCTTTATGCATTTCTCCTACATAATAAACTTTAATTGCGTTATATAATACCACGTTCCACGAATCGCACAATTTTTGTAAAAACGGGTGGAATGTTTTCGTTTCACGTATTAATGTATAAATATGATTTTATTACTATGTAATTAATACTTGTGAGATAATTTCGGAATTATAATATACCCCTAATATACCACAATCCCTGCGGTGACCTAAATATATTACGAGGGGATAAAACTTAGGTGGTAAAGCTGCGAATGACCGTATATAACTCGGAACTTTAACAGTAATGTTGACATGTTACGCAAAGTGAGAAGTTGCGAAATCTCCGGCATATACAAAGTAATTTAGGACTTTCGGTGTTTGACATAATGTTGCCATTATCTTAAGCAGTGATTTTATACATTATTTATTTTATATATATATTATCAATTGTAGACATTCTTATAAAATTTATCGAAATAAATTATGAATGGCCGATGTAATGTATTATAGGAAAAATATATTTTTTTACTATTCTCATACTAACCTTTCTAGTGTTTATACTTTTTTTCGCAGCCTTTAGTACTGATATAGTGTCTTTAATTCGGGTTCACTACTTTATTTTAATCACCATATTCGGTTCACTGTTGAGCACGAGTCTCCTCTCAGAATGAGAGGGGTTAGGCTGATAGTAGGTACACCATGCTAGCCCATTGCAAATTGGCAGATTTCACACACCTAGATAATTAAGAAAATTCTCAGGTATGCAGGTTTCCTCACGATGTTTTTCCTTCACCGTTTGAGCTACATGATATTTAATTTCTTAAAATGCAAAAATCCGAAAAGTTGGCAGTGCATGACCCGGACCGGATTTGAACCTTTGCCCTCGCAAAGGAAGGAGAGGTCAAAATTCACTAGGTTATCACGACTCTCGATTTTTCGTACTATAATGCCGGTCCAAAAATCATACCGCTTTACCACAGAGCAAAAATAATAATTACGATGATGATTTATGGTCGAGCTACTACTTAATATATTAATTAATAATAATTAACTAAAATTTAAACTAACTAACTATGGGCCTCATTAGAAGGCTCAAAGTCACTCAGCGGGCGATGGAGCGAGCTATGCTTGGAGTTTCTCTTTGGATCGAATCAGGAATGAGGAGATCCGCAGACGAACCAATAACTGAAATAGCTCAGCGAGTCGCGAAGCTGAAGTGGCAATGAGCAGGCCACATAGTACGAAGAGCCGATGGACGTTGGGGTCCGAAGGTGCTAGACTGGCGACCCCGCACCGGAAAGCGTAGTGTTGGTCGACCCCCCACTAGGTGGACCGAGGATATCAAGCGGGTTGCAGGGAGCCGCTGGATGCCGGCGGCTCGAGATCGTTGTGCTTGGAGGTCCATGCAACAGGCCTATGTCCAGCAGTGGACGTCTATCGGCTGATAAGGTAAGGTAAGGGTAACTAAAATTTAGATTTAAGTAGGATTGTTCTCTTACATGGCTGTGTGCATTCTTTTATTAATAGAATACAAACAAAACTTGTATCGATTGACTTTATTCTAATCCTATTGTTGTACGTCCTCGCAACAGCAAAACCACGGTGAAAACAACGTCAAACTGCATGTGCGTCCGAAACAAATGGCGGAGGGGAGTTAGAAACAACACGACGCCATCGACAAAATGTTTTCGCAACTTGCATCGTTCCCATGCCAAACTGCTAGCACAATGGTGTTATCTTTAAATTGTTGCTTGTAATGTTGCCTTAAGTTCCACTGCAAAAACATGCACAGTTTATCTATACTTAATTTTATATAGATTTAAAGTTTATGGTTTATTGTAAGGGTAATCTCTGGATCTACAGAATCGATTTTGAAAATTCTTTTATCACTAAAAAGCCACGTTATTTTTGCGTGTCATAGGCTATATTTTATTCCCATATTCTTATCGAAACGGAAGCTATATAAAACCGCGGGGCGTTGGCTAGTAATCAAAATCAAAATTCTTTTATTTCAATTGGGCTTCGTTTAGAAGCACTTTTGAAAGGTCAGGTATATATCAAAATTTAATTTAACAGTAACAGTAATCTAACAGTAAAGCTATTGTGTGTAGACACAGAAAACATATGTACAAGGTGTAGTAGAACATTAAGTTACCTTTTAGGTGTAATTTATAGCGTAACTAGCCATGCTACGCCGTTTTACCCGCATATATCGCATTCATGTAGTAATATTAGGATGCAAAGTGGCCTGTCGATTATTCTTAACATTTTTTTTTATTTCTTTGCTAATTTTCAAGCAGATCTGTTCATGTCAGTATCCTGTATCATTATCATGTATGTAACAAACTGTTTAGTTATCATACGTAAATGTTTAATTGCCTCATTTACGTAAAATATTAGTTATATTCAACATATTCATCAGTCATTTGTCAAAATGAAGACTAATTATTACATAAAAAAGCTTTCTTTGATTGTAACTTTACTGTTTTACGTGTAGAAGTTTTGTTAGTTTTGCCTAATAATATATATTTTATTTTTTTTTTATTCTACAACAAGTTAGCCCTTGACTACGATCTCACATGATGTTAAGCAACTAAGATGGAAGAGGTACAAGTTAATTGTACCCATTATTGTGACAGTTTCTACACGCTAAACTGCTTAGCGGTACGTCTTTACCGGCAGGGCGGTAGCTAGCCACGGCCGATGCTTACCAGACTAGACCTGAGCCAATTTAGAAAATATAAAATCCTAAGCTGACCGAGCTGGGAATCGAACCCAACCTCTCTGTTAAATACCACAGCATTATCAGCTAAGAGTACGCCAGAGAGGTCGTCAAAATGTATGCATCATACAATAGAAGCTTTTATTTAATAGTGAAGTGAAAGTTGTCATTGTTATGCATGTGTATTACTTTACTTATGTCATCATCATCATCATCATCGTCATATCAGCCAATGGACGTCCATTGCAGGATATAGGCCTTTTGTAGGGACCCAACATCACGATACTGAGCCACCTGCATCCAGCGAATCCCTCCGACTCGCTTGATGTCGTCAGTCCACCTAGTGGGGGTAGACCAACACTGCGTTTTCTAGTGCGGGGTCACTTTGGAACCCCTACGTCCATCGGCTCTTCGAACTATGTACCCCGCCCATGGGGCCCATACGGGCCCCGCCCGCTCGAAGCCGAAATGGCATTTCGGCTTCGCAACTCGTTGAGCTATATCGCTGAGCTATGAGCTTTACTTATGTACATGGAAAATATCTTAGAAAGTAACTCAGGAGCTGCTACTTATTTAATTATTGGGATTCTTGTAAAATAATTTCCAAGCGACATCCTATTTACCGTCTAAATTGCTATTAGAGAGTTTCACGCCTAGATGTGCGCATACGTGCAAATTTTCTGACACAAAAATCAGCGTTTTATCAAACATAAAATAAATAAAAAATGCCTTCAAAAAAATCTTGTAACAAATAATATGTATACAGGATGCTCCGTAAATACTATGACTTGCTTTGCACGGTAATAGCTGATATCAAGGCTTACTAAAATAATGCAATATTTATAGTTTTTTTCCAAAAAACGTGCCTAATTGCATTTTTTTACGTTAAAATATTTTTTTTGTATGAACTTTTAGCGGTTACAGTGAGAAACAATGCGAAGTTAAAAACATGGTCATTTAATAAGGGTTCTAAAAATATTAGTACATTATTTTGGAAAACTTTGTCACAATTGCAATTTTTGTACCGCAAGGAGTTAATTATGTAAAAATCGATTCTTATCGAAATTTGTTCCTGACACTTGAATAACAAATGAATTTCTATTGAATCATAAGATAAACAGTTAAAATGACAAAACTTAAATGGAAATCGTATTAAAAAGACAAATTAAAAAAAATACATTCCAAATTTGTAAATTGTAAAAATGTCTACTGACCTATGACCATATTTTTGTTCTTATTTATTAATATTTATTTTCATCTCATTCAGGTTTAAATTTAAAAGCTTAAATAAATAGTCCATTTAAAATACGTTCACTAATTTATTGTTAGCTGTAATTTGCATTTACTTAACTTACTTCGTTTAAAACTAGGGGTAAGTTATGAAACTTTTGTACCGGCCAGCGATCGCAGGTACTTTATAAACCCGTGTATTTTCACGCTAATGGACGCGTAATTGGTCGTTTCGTTGACTAATGGACAATTAAACGGAGCTACGTAGATTCGCTTTAAAAGTATTGCCATGTGATAGTAAATAGTTTAGTTTTGTTAGCCTAATTTAAATTTAATAGTCCCTTTACACTGGTCCGTTCGAAGAACGTATGACAATATTAGAAATAGAAATACTTTATTCGTTAGTACACCACATCAGCATTACTACATCATCATAATCAACCCATATTGGCCCACTGCTGAGCCCGAGTCTCCTCTCAGAATTTGAGGGATTAGGCCAATAGTTCACCACGCTGGTTCAATGCAGATTGGTAGACTTCACACACACAGAGAATTAGGAAATTCTCTGGTATGCTCACGATGTTTTTCCTTCGCCGTTCGAGACACGTGATATTTATTTTCGTAAAATACACACAACTGAAAAGGTGGAGGAGTCGGATTCGAACCCACACCCTCCGGAATCAGAGGCAGAGGTCATATCCAATGAGTATATCACGGCATTATCTACGACATAATAACTTAAAACGAATACCTTTATATCTTAGGATTATTTAATGTAGGTACGTACAAGAAGATATGTTGTGCCAAGTATCCCCAACTGGTATTCTGTCAAACCATAATGAGGGAAGAACAGAACATAAACAATAAATCAGACATATATAGTTATATTATTATATTGTATTGGAGCCGTGATAGCCCAGTGGATATGCCCTCTGCCTCCGATCCCGGAGGGTGTGGGTTCGAATCCGGTTCGAGGCATGCACCTCCAACTTTTCAGTTGTGTGCATTTTAAGAATTTAAATATCACGTGTCTCGAACGGTGAAGGCAAACATCGTGAGGAAACCTGCATACCAGAGAATTTTCTTAATTCTCTGCGTGTATGAAGTCTGCTAATCCGCATTGGGCGAGCGTGGTGGACTATTGGCCTAACCCCTCTCATACTGAGAGGAGACTCGGGCTCAGCAGTGAGCCGAATATGGGTTGATGGGTTAATGATGATGATGATGTATTGTAGCCCCTGCTTAAGTTTTTGTTTAGTTACTCAGCAATCACCGTTTATTTATGCCACCCCATGCTCCCTGTGCTGCAGCTCGCCCTGCCGCGATGTAGCCGCCATGTTGCCCTGTCTATCCACATACAGCTCCACTCTTGCAAATAACAATGACGATGCTCCTCCGTATTAGTATTTTTGAGTCGGCGCGCCATCAAAATAAGGAGCGGTGGGCGAGCGGCATAAAATGCGGCAGGACGAGTGCAACGAGACGCCGCTCGTGTGGTGTGTGGTGGACGGTATGGACGTAGCATAGCATAGTATCAGACTGCGGGACAAACTATAACAAAAGATACGCATGACTGTAAAGGTCGGCTATACTATTTCGATTATGTCGAATATTATTAATTGATTATGAAACACGGCTAAAACTCACGTGATATAAGGTCGGAGTATGCTCGACTCGAACCCATATCAGGGCCCTTAGTCATGAGCTGGATCTTGCAACGCGGCACATATGCCATACACATGCAGCACTTGTTTCATAATCAATTAATATGAATAACACGATAGTTTAAAGTATGTAGAATACGATAGTCTAAAATATGTAGAATATTATATTTTTTTGCTTAACAGTTTAGTTAAAAGTAAAATTATACAAATCATACCTATCATATTTCTAGATTGAAATTTATATTCAATAAGTTCAAAGTGTTTATGAAACGCAAGCTTAGGAAAGTCTTATTATAGTGTAAAGTGTTAATGATTATATAAATGATAAAAAAGCTTGGTGTTAATCTATATTATACGACTGTGTTCTTAGTTTTAAAAAAGTTTGTAAGATGTTGGTAAACAAAAAATAAACCTTAGCTGAGTTTGTTGTGTGCTCTTCTCGGACCAAGGCGCGTTTAGAACCCTCGTAACTTTAATTTTAAGTTTTCGACTATTATTACCACCATTAGATTAAATTAAATTATGACATAATTCTGACATTTCAAAAGTGCTTGTAAACTAAGCTTAATTGAAATAATTCAATTTTTCTATTAATTTTAATTTATATCTGCATCGGTATATGAAAGCGAGTTCCACGTAGCTGTCAGCAAAGGAAATCATTGGCTAACTATAAAGCGAGTCAATATTATCTGATACTCGAGTATCCGCACGGCGTGATCTCTGTGGAAATCCAACGGAAGAGTCGAGTGCTGTGTCCACATACGCTGACCTAACGTCAATTTATTTGCTCAACATGGATATTCCTATCAAATAACTCATGTTTGTATAGACTGAAATAATATACAATAATAAATACCGGTGTATGAAATGGTTGAACAACCTTAAAGGTCGAATGTTCAACTGTTAAGTGGTCCTACGTTTGAGCCCTGAGGTTTATAAAAAAGTTTTTCCAAAAAAAAAATCATCATGTTGGTAGAATCCACGTAATTCGAAATACATATTACGCAATCTGTCCTGGTTCATTTTACTAAAATCATAATATGTTAATAAAATTGATTATAAAAAAAATCCTAAAAATTGTGACTGCCAAAATGCCCACACTCTATTTATAATTGCTAGTAAAAATAAAAATAGTGGTAATAAAAATAAAAACAGGTTTATTGAGAAACGGAATTTTACAATCTTAAACTTCCTTAGAATTTTATTCTGTATCACATGAGCTAGTTATCATCTATAATTCAATTGTTCATAATTTTTCTTCGATTCTATAATAAAATTTTAATTCACTTTAATTAATGATTTTTCTCAAGAAATTTTCGCGAGTAGTTTGAAATTCGATGACAAGCAACTTAGTCATAACATAAATCAGTCACATAAATACTATCATTACTTCCTCCGAATGTTCTTTAGTATAAACGAAGTCTGAGCTCTGAAAAGGGTCATTCATAGATATTGAAGACTTTTTAAATCCATACATAATATTACAAATGTGAAGGTGTATGTGTGTTTGTTTGTTTGTTTGTCCGTCTTTCACGGCAAAACTGGAGCGACAAATTGACATGATTTTTTAGAAAGCTAAAAATTGGTATGAAGATTGTTTGTGACTAAAAAAACCCTTGCATCATTTTTTTTTCTGCCCCAAACCCCTTAAAACAGGGTGTGAATTTTTATATGGAGGATTTCGCAGTTTTTAAAGTAGGAAACCAAAAAATTGGTACACAGAAGTAGTGTAGGGGTAGGATAGATTAGGGGTATGGTGGGAGTAGGGAAGGGTAGAGAAGAAGTGCACATTAATCAAAGCGAAGCTTGACCGGTAGTATTACATTTGATGTTAGAAACGTAATGCTAAAAGAAATCCTTCTTATCCCAATTTAGTATTATGGAGTTATTGTACAAAAAGTAAACTAAGAGTTAAGGTATTTTTTCTACGCTCGAAATTACACAATGCATCTACTTTTAGCTGTACAAGCAAAATAAAACTTGCAAGAGAATTTTGTAGGAGCTCTAGAGTTTCCAGAAACTTTGCCGAGTAGAGTGTTTTGATTTTCTTATTGCAGTAATAAGTTAAGTGTCTTTTATATTTTATTGAAATAACCACGATAGCTTAAATATCAAACCGCATTTCTTATGAAACTTTTGTGAGTGCTTAATATTTTCTGGATTTTCTTTAGAGTGGATGTATTTGTTTTCTTTGCACTTGTGCTGCTAACTTTAAAATTATTTATATAACTAAATTACATTTAGCGTTCGTAATGAATGAAAATTTTTATTTTAAATTCTGAATGGAATACGAATGCTGAAGGTTGTATTTAGTAACTTTGTAAGGTATCGCCGAGTTTTCAATATTCGTTTTAAGATGTTTCTTGGAGATAGATTCCATATTGCATTTTATCCGATTGGTTTTATTTATGTGTTATGTTAAAGGTGTTTTTTTATAAACAGGTATTGTGGAGTAATTTATCAAATAAATTTTGAATGTGTTGTAAAAATAGAAAGAAATAAAACATCACTGACACATCGTCTCAAACAATGAAGGAAACGCATCGTGAGAAAACCTGCATATCTGAGAATTTTCTTACTACCTACGTCTGTGAAGTCTGAAAATCCGCATTTGGCGTGGAGGACTACGGTCTAACTCCCTACATTCTGAGCGGAGACTCGTGCTCAACAGTGAGCCAAATATGGGTTTCAGTGAGGATACATTTTTTAAACATAGCAATGTTTCTATTGCTATGTCCAACTAACAAAGCTTATTGTTATGTGGTCGAAAGAAATCCAACGGACGGGGATCAAACCTGCCGAATCCGCGTTATTGACGCTTCATCAAAATTAGATAAAACAAGGGAAGTACTTATAATAATACCAAGAATATTTAATTATTTATCTCATATCTATAAACTTTAATACTTTATACTCGTAGTAAATATTTTATCAAGAGATTTATAATTAACTTATAGTGTAGTTAGAATAAAAGGGAAATGCGCTGATCGCCAATTTTCCGTGACCTAATTTTCCCTTCTCCCAGTAGTACTTTCTATTCCCGCTAAAAGCGGAAAATACTTTATAGCGCCCGGTGGGTCGATACGACGCTTGTAAAGTAAATTGTTAGAGTAAGTAGAGCCATTTATAAAGAAAAATCTGCATCAAGTGGCAAGGTATTAGCTAATGCAGTTTATTATAATTTATATGCAGGTATAATCATAATAATCTTTGCATTGTTAAAGGCCGATTGCATTTTTATCTATATGGCAAGTGTTAGTGGCAAATGATTATATTATCACATCACATTTTCGAAGTATTATTTTTTTATTCTTTAGAAGTTAGCCCTTGACTACTGGTACTCACTGGTATGTGATGATGCTATCTAAGATGGAAGAGGGCTAACTTGTTAGGAGGAGGATGAAAATCCACACTCCTTTCGGTTTCTACACGGCATGGTGCCGGAACGCTAAATCGCTTGGCGGTACATCTTTGCATGTAGGGTGGTAACTAGCCACGGCCAATTAAGAAAATCTCAATCGGCCCAGCCGGGGGTCGAACCCAGGACATCCGTCTTGTAAATCCACCGCGCATACCACTGCGCCACGGAGGCCGTTAAACGGTTATCAGGAAGTTAAGTGGACGTTATTTTTCATATAATACTAAAGACAATATACTAACATTAGTTTTTATACTTGAGTGATTAAGGGTCTTTCTTACCTGCTATCTCCCAAAACATCCACGGTCCTAAGTCCTTAGTTAACTATTGTACAAACTTACCTATCGTAGGAGTATACCTTACTTTACCTTAACAGCCGATAGACGTCCACTTGTGGACATATGCCTCTTGCATGGACCGCCAAGCACAACGGTCTCAAGCTGCCAGCAACTTGCTTGATATCCTCTGTCTACATGGTGGGAGGTAGACCAACACTGCGCTTACTGATGCGGGGTCGCCATTCCAGCACTTTAGGACCCCGACGTCCATCGGCTTTTCGTACTAAAGTTTTTCAGATAATATGGGTATGGTGACAGTTCGTTTCACTCTTGAAAGTTTGCCGCGATTCACGATAATAGTACGTATTATGAACGTCATAAGGCAACTGTCCCCGTACCCATGCTATCTAAAAAACACTTTTTGTGACCTGACCATTGCTACTTCAGCTTCGCAACTCGCTGAGCTATGTCAGTGACTTTGGTTCGTTTGCGGATCTCCTCATTCTTGATTCGATCACGCAGAAAAACTCCAAGCATAGCTTGCTCCATCTGGACAGGAGCATAGACTGAAAAAACTCAGCTTTTATTAAATTACGGAGATCTGGCTATACAGGCTCTTGCTCTATGATATCTTTGAATTATCTGTGCTTTTAATTAAAAATATTTTGTTTTTAGAACGCACCGTTTTTATTATGTTTATTATTTTTAAAAAATATCTCTATTTTTGTACATTAAGGTGTATTTTAGGTGTCCTGTATTAAAACATAAATATAACTAACATTTCCTCAAAATAAAAATGTGAAAATATTTTAGAAAATAAAATTATGATTACTTTCTTTGTATGGAAACCGTTCAATTTATCACAGCATTGTGAAAAACGTAACTAAATACGGTATTTAAATAACTATAGCGATGTGATTTGGAACTTTGTTCATAGTCTTAATTGCCGCCATAAAACTTTGCACTTAGCTGACTTATTACTCAAATTTAAACTTTGATTAATGTCCAAATGGAAAATATTACAGCGGAGGAGAATAACTTAACTAGCTCAGTTATTATTATACCTACTTTTGCTTAAATAAAGTCAATTGGTGTAACTTTATTAGCAAGAAAGTAATATTTTCTCACTATAAAGAGCTTAATATTTCATCATTCTATTCAAACTTGATTTGAAATTTTGATGAAAGCCTTAATTGCCAGTATGAAACTTTGCACTTAGCTCATTTACTGCTAAGTTCAACCTTTGATCAATGTTAAAAAGGGTTGTCTGAAACGCGTAGTTTACACAGCTAATCAAATTTATGAGCCCTGCACAACGGTTCACTGAACTTTTAACCCTTTATTTTATTTGACGCTCCTTTGACGTGAATATGTTATATCTGAATAGTTTGTATAGTCTGACAAGTTTGTTGATGACACTCCCATGATATGCGGGCGACGGGGGGAAAGACTGCGCGGGTATGAAATCAAAGGAAGTGAGGTGCATCAGTCGTGGGTTTTTCATTCATAGCTACAAACCCCCAGGCCCCCGCGGACCATCGAGAGTATTACGAAGTTGCCAAGCTATAGCTTAATTCAGTCTCACCTTGTGAACAACTAAATTGGATAAGCAAAATTGCTTTCAGATTCATAATATCATAATAATTATAGAGCTTGTTTTTCTTTATCAAATTTCAGATGCTAATCAACCCATATTCGGCTCACTGCTGAGCTCGAGTCTCCTCTCAGAATGTGAGGGTATAGGCCAATAGTCTACCACGCTGGCCCAATGCAGATTGGTTTCCTCACGATGTTTTTCCTTCACCGTTTGAGACACGTGATATTTAAATTCTTAAAATGCACACAACTGAAAATTTGGAGGTGCATGCCCCGGACCGGATTCGAACCCGCACCCTCCGGAATCGTAAGCAGAGTTCATATCCATTGGGCTATCACGTATCTGTCTAGAGTAGATGTATATAATCAAACAATCATATCATCGAAAAATATTTGATGCAAAGTTGGCCAAAATAAATGTCGAATACTGCATGCTTCTTCCAATTGTTTCTAGAGGCGAGAAAGGGCTAATTGCAGTGATCCATAATTAGTGAAAGCAAGGTAGAATTAGTTCAACCGTTGCCGAATGACAAATAATTCAGTTGAACTGTACAAAGAGAAGTAAACACGAAGTGTGGGGCGACATATCATACGGGCGTGTTAATTAATTTACGTGCCTTTGTATTGTGACTGTTAGTACTTATTGCAAATCCTTTGTTTGAATTGGTGTTCATTTTCAGTTTTAAAACATCTTCTATGGAGCGTTAGAAAATTTTTCTATAAATCAACAACCCAACTTATATTAATTGATTATGAAACACGGCTAAAACTCACGTGATTACTATCACTAAGGGCCCCGTATGGGTTCGAAACTAGTCGGGCATACTCCGACCTAATATCACGTGCGTTTTAGCCGCGTTTCATAATCAATTAATATGAATAACATTCACGATACTTTAAATTCTAAGAAACCCAACTTATATTTTATCTATCGGTATTTTTTCTTTTATATCAGATAGCCAACCGATTAACCGGTTAAACGTAATGGCTATTGTGTGGCAAACATTTAGTATATTACATACACTTTTAAAATTTCAGTAAATTACATTTCAAAATCATCTTGAGTGACTAGCGGACGTGCAATTACATCACACTATAATCAACTGTAATTTTTTTTCTTTAGTATATTGGGTTAACTACTTCAGTCAGGAAGATATAACCGAAAGTGCTGGTCCCTGCGGCGTAGTCCTTAAAGGGACCACGGGGAATATTAATTGTAGTCGATGTCATAATCAATATATTCCTTTGAAAGTCCCATCAAAATTATTTCAGCCGTTCCAGAGATTAGCTACGACAGACAGACAGACAAAAAGTAAAAAAACATCGAAATTAGCCAGGATAGCTTCCTAAGGACATCAATGATCCTAGGGAATCTCGATTTGTGAAAAACGGAATGACATCAATATCTACCTAGTAGGACTCCCGTGACTTCGTCCGGCCTTAGACCTCTTTAATCCGGCCCTATCGCAAAATCCGTTTATAGCGGATAACTATTAATACCTCCCTGCCAAATTTCATCTTTGTAAGTCAAGCTATTTTCGAGATTGATGAATGACCTTTCGCATGTCATTACGATACCTTGCTGGTGTCTAATCAAATTGGTTAGGTTAGGTTAGGTTAGTTTTCATACTTGTAGTATCTACCTATATGTAACATGGCATCATTGACAGTTTTACTTCATAATCCACTAATACGAAGGTACTTATTACATATGCGACAGTGCGCATACAAGTCATTAAAACTCATCGGTGCCCCGACATAAAGGGCATCCGCCGCCAAAATAACAGTTATCATGCAGGTAATAACCGACTTATGTTTAGATATTCTGCCCATGTGTCGCTGCGAACTGTTATTACGGCGCAAGTAATTTGGGAATTATGCAATTTCCTTGCTCTCGCTAAGTGTAACATTCTTAGATAACGCTATACCCGTATTACTGAAAGCGTAATGCTTTTGTGTAACACTTGTTTTTGATATAGTGATGTTGAAGATTTTGTAATATGCAAAACTTTTAAAAAATCCTAGCAATTTGTACAATGTCAAATAGAAAAAGAAACCTAATATGCATTGTTAAAGTCTGAGTACCTATTTTAATTATTATTTGCTGACAGTGGACTCAATTACTCAATTAATAAGCCTCAATAGCTTAACGGTAAGAGCGGTCGGACTCATTATCGAGGGGTTGTGGGTCGTACCCACTCCTAATGCAGTCTTTCCCGACAAGTTGGAGTGGAATAATGGCCATATTGGTCATATTTAAAAGATATGGCAAATATTCTTTAAAAAAATTTATAGTCTACTCGCTGATGTCCGCGACTTTGTGCGCGTGAATTTAGTTTTC
Source organism: Bicyclus anynana (assembly GCF_947172395.1). NCBI lineage: Eukaryota > Metazoa > Arthropoda > Insecta > Lepidoptera > Nymphalidae > Bicyclus > Bicyclus anynana. The sequence continues at coordinate 6,573,618 of NC_069094.1, forward strand.
TCGGAAATCTCGCGGAAACAATGATTTTTTCAGGAGAAAATGAAATGAAATGTAAAATTGATAAAACATGTCTTCACAACTGTTCTGGGGATTCTGATGTAAGTTTGAAAACTTGTATCTCAGGATTCTCGCTCTTCATCTTAATCTCATCATATTATAAAGAAGGATGTATCCATAGTAATTTATTATATTAATTTTATGTATCTTTATTCCAAATTTCAGTCAAGAAAAGAATAATAAATAACCTCATAAATTCATTATTAACTCATTATTCTCTTAAGCCATTCCAATACACTCGTAAGTATGAGAATTTTTCCATTTCCAAATTTTTGACAATCAATGTTTTTATTCCATATAACTATAATAGATGTTTGATATAATTAAACACATAAGATCTTAATCAACATAATGTGAAGGGAGGACGAAGAAGAAACATTGACGAAATAATTTTCCCATGACCCAATTTTGTTCACACACAACTTGTTCCACGCTACAAAAGCGAAAAATACTTTATATGTCCCGATGGGTCGATACGATTCTTATAAAGTGAATTATCCTTAGAGAGGGAGTAAATAAAATAGGTGCTTACATCCCGTAACAAATGGGGCTAACGTCTAATAACCTACACGTAGACAATCATTTCGTTAAGAAAGTACGACTCCTACTTATTTCTCCAGGGCGTGATAGAAAGTTTAGTAAATCACTATTTGTGAAGTTTCTGCGGACATCCGTGGAAGTTGAGACTTGTTCGCATAAGAATATACGACAATTTGTTCGTACGTGGTTTTATGTATGTTTAGCATAATAGGGTAGTTGACTCATATAAAATTTAATATAAACAATATTAATTTCGAGTATGAATATATAATAATATAATGAAATATATAGGTTACCAATTAATAAAACTTAAGGATTTCTTATAATACTTAATTTAAAAATCATGTATTTTATCAAATTTTCCAAACTTCAAAAACGCTGTTGTCCATTTTGTGACGTCACATACATCTATAATTCTATACTTATAATAAATCTGTAGAGAGATCAATTCTGTAAATGAAATATATTTCCAAAATAACTATCAAAAAAGCAATCAGTACTATTTTTGTCTGTCTGTATGTTCGTTATAGAAATAAAGACTACTCGACCGTTTTTAACGAAACTTGGTACAATTATTCTTCATACTTCTAGGCAGGTTTTAGTATACTTTTCATCACGCTACGATAAATAGGAGCAGAGCAGTGAAGGGAAATGGGAAAACGAGAGAAGTTTTACAGCGATACTACTGTAAGGGCTGGATTAAAGAGGTCGTGGGCGTCCGCTAGTACGAGTATTAACAGGGTATAAGTTGAATAAAAGCTCAAACAAAATGCAGTGCGTTTTACACACGGCTGTATTCTGACCGGCGGTCCCACACGATGTTAGGTCGTACGAAGAGCTTACAAAGTTAAATGCACTTTGTCAAGGCCGACGCGAGAGAGTTAAAAGCCGCAAATTGCTGGCAACTACCTCGACGAACAATTTACATTACTATATACAAAAAGGCATTTTTTAAAGCATTTTTAACCCCCGACGCAACAAAAAGAGTGTTATAAGTTTGACATTGATGTATGTGTGTCAATGGCGTGCACAATGTTTTTAACTAGGGTATGCACTATAAATCAAAATTGGAAAATTCTTTGTCCAACTATGTATTCTCCAGTCCAACATAGGTTTGTATTCAATCCTTAGGGTAGGCAGTGCATTTTTGCATCTATGAAGGCCACGCCACTGTGTGTGTCTGTCTGTAGAATCGTAGCTCTCAAATCGATAGACCAATTTTAATGTTATTTTTTAATGTCATTTGAAAGCCAGTAAGTAAATAATTTTCTTTGATACATCTCACATATTGCAACACCATTTAAACGTTTCTTTTATTATGGAAAAAATTTCTGGCATAAATAATAGCCGTTATTTTAGTTAATTATTTAAAAATCATCAGGGATTGGTTAAATTTTATTTAAAAAGATTTTTTATATTTACATAATCTGATAAAGCACACAAATTGGGGTGTGATTCCGCTAACTTATACTCGTCGATGTAATATTCGCATACAAAAAGTCCTATTAGAATTTGAACTTTATTTCTATGGGATGCCAATAATACAATGTCGCTAACATAGTAGTTGCCATGGAAATGAGCGATTTCACATCGCTGTAACTTTACAGAATGCAGAAGCTGGTCAGTCTGTATCTCTACACTCGTCACATACGACTTAAAAGTAAAGTTTTATATATAATACCGTTTAAGATAATTATTCCATCCCATACCTTGAATAAAATGTCATTTAAATCTTTAGATACTTGTATTGGTAGTATTATATCGTGCTTTAGCATTGCGAGCTGTAATTTTACTCTCAATTCAAATTGGAATCGTACCTGTTTATCCCAGATTCGAGTCCATTATTCGTACCGCACAAGCAATTCCTTGGCTAATTCCCTATGCAAGATGTCCGTCTCCAACAAGAATATAAATTAACTTGAAGAGATAACGAGTTTCTGCTAAATTCCTTTCAATAAATAATAATGTACTTCCTAAGACGACACTGATCCTTGAGAATAACAATATAGATTTATTGACAAAGATATTTATTGCATCATATTATCATTAAAAAAATCGGTACCCTAAAAATGATGATTGCGCCATATTATCAGAATAAGTGTGTATTTTAAAATAAGCTTTTTATTTATTTTGTATTCGTGATCCGTAGAGATATAGATTTTTCAATATTGTTAGCTGGATATACAAACGTTTAACTAAGATTATTAGAATAATAATATTTAAAATCTTTCTATATATTCATTAATATTTGTCCCAGTAGACTCGATGATATATACACGATCAAAAACGCTTGTATTTTATTTCTTCAACTTGACTGAATATGCCCAGAAGCTATAATACCAAGATGCCGCTAGACTCGCAAAAGTGCAGTATGTCTGCGTCATGGTATAACGATTAGGGTTTACGACGCGATTTCACTTAACGCGTCTTCATTCTTCATATGTTATACGAAAACCTATGGTATGGGAATTAGTTGTTAAGATTAACTATACAGAAGAACATCTATAATATAATATAACAGCTAATATATGACTACTATTTTTGTATAATTATACATTGTATCATAGAAAAAAATGTTAAAATGATTTTGGTGCCACATCTAGTAATTGTGATTATAGATCGTTGTTTGAAGACGGTCTTATTTAATATGCATTCAAGGTGTAGAAGGGGTTCGGCGTTTTAAATTGGTTTACAATTCTGAATACTAATAAATCTCATCCAGACTTTGTGTGCCTTTGAATTTAACTATAAAATAACTCGCAACTTTAGAAAGTCTTTAGAAATTAAGATTGAGATTCTTTAATTTATATAACGACCAGGTGATCAGGTAACCCTGGTTTTTGTATCCACGGCTGTGGGTTCGATTCCCACTACTGTAAATTTTATCATCATCATCATCATTAACAACCCAAGTCTGGTTCACTGTTGGCACAAGTCTCCTCTCAGAATAAGAGGGGTTGGTTGCGTCCACTACGCTGGCCTAATGTGGTTTGGCAGACTTCAGAGAGAATAGAGAATTAAGAAAATTCACAGGTATGCTGATTTCCTCACAATCTTTTTCCTTCACCTTTAATATTTCAAAATCACAGTTAAAGTTTGATTTGTTAATTAAGTTGCCCTGACAAATATTGTGAATGAGGACTTTTGTTCAACATTGGTTTTCTTATTTATTAAAAACCACTTCTGAGTAATTTTTACTAAAAATATACTCATAATTATACTGCTTACAACTATAGGTATTTTAGTTATTTATTGGAATTTCGTGATCAGATTTATACAAAATTGGATTCCACTTTAGTCTTGTTGACCGTATAAAATAAGTGACCGTATTATGTGCTTGGTTTTTAAACCGTGACACTATCAAAGATTTATTATATAAGGCAATAAAGCTAGTGAAGAAGAAAATAAATATCTACTTGCAAGTACGCGGTGCGAGAGTGCGCTACAACTAGATTTATTGCCGCCTCGCCGGCTCGCTTACTTGAACGCCTAATTGATAAAATTAACTCACTTTACTGTACTTAATACTTATTACTTCATGTTATATTGTTACTTAACGTATAAACACAAAAATATTCTTTAATCAAGATCTATTTAAGTCGTGCAAACTTGGTAGACGATTGGTATAAAGGGTGGTTATTATAAGCCTGCTTATTGCATCCAGTAAGTAAATGAATTAATGAATTATTAAACGAATAAGGAAATTATTTATTCATAAAAAGGCTGTGGGTTCGATTTCCAAACCTGTAAAATATTTGTGCGATGAAATTAATGGTATTTAGTGTCTGGATCTACTTATTACCTTCATTATTTATTTCATTCATCACTTTCTTAATTTGTTTTTTTAATTCTTTACAAGTTAGCCCTTGATTACAATCTCACCTGATGGTAAGTGATGATGCAATCTAACATGGAAGCGGACTAACTTGTTAGGAGTAGGATGAAAACATGAAAATCCACACCTATTTCGGTTTTTACACGACATCGTACCGGAACGCTAAATCGCTTGGCGGTACATCTTTGCCGGTAGGGTGGGAACTAGCAACGGCCGAAGCCTCCCACCAGCCAGACCTGGACCAATTAATAAAACCTCAATCAGCCCAGCCGGGGATTGAACCCAGGACGTCTGTCTTGTAAATCCACTTTGCATACCACTGCGCTACGGAGGCCGTCATAAAAATTTACTTCACTGCTATGATTGTGTTATTATGTAAGCATTATTTAACTTATTCTCCTAGTAAGGGTGTCGATCAAATCTTGGAAGCATAATTTGAATTTAGAAGTCAAAGGCTTATCGTATTTTTCCAATAGATCAATGTTGCTAATGAACCAGTATTGTTCTGTGCCATGGAATCAGCATGCCACATACGTATACCATAGATCAAATGTATTGTAAAAACAGTTTGATTTAAATATTAAAAAGGATTAGTGTGTATTTTTATAATAAGCAATACATAATTCAAAATGTTTCGTGTTTATTTTCCTCCAGCGTGCTGCGTCTAATCCGTATTTATTTCCCCGAAACAAGGCAACAGCTGGCTCAGTTTCATCTTGGAATTTATGTCGGCGCCCCCGTATCTTGGAACGGTGCGGGAGGTGCGGGTATATTCGTAGACTGTACGATATTGGTGGTATAAAATTGGAAATGCAGAAGACTTTAACTTCAACACTTAAATACAGTTGATACGAACGTTTTAGATCCTCCTTCCTGATCCGCTTCAGTTCAGTTTAAACTTTTCTTTACCATCTTCAGCGTGAGTATCTTCATATGTATATAGCATATGTGTATAGCGCTTGGTAAGCGATGCAGCCTATGGTGGAACGCGCTTGCCTAGAAGATGTCTATTCACTCTTGACTTGAAGATACCCATGTTGTAGGTGGTGGGGGAAAACGGAAGCTGTGAGAGCATTCCACATCTTTGCAGTGCGTATAAGAATACAGGTACTAAACCGCTTAGTACGCGTATGAGGAATATCGACGACCTAGCGGTGTAGATCTCTGCGATGCCTGGCAGTCCAGATCTACGTGTCGCCTTAAATGTTTCTATTCACCAAACCTTTAAGACTGGTTTTAGAGTCACGCTGCCCGGACGCTGACTGTCGGCACTGAAAGTTCAGACTGTTATTTTGAAATGCTCCCTAGGAGTTCATGTATTTCGTCTATTAGCGCCGACGGTCAGCGTCTTATCAGCGTGACTCTAAAACCAGCCTACCTACTGTGGGCTGCATCTTCGTTTACTGTCATGCGTCGAATTGTGGCTAACCACAGGAAATATTAAAAAATAAAATGTTATTATCAAACTTAATCTATACTATCCCTTTGCTAAAGAAAGACCTCTTGTAGTGATTTCTAAATTCTACTTATTCACTCATGAGCGGACCTCTTAAATTTATAACGATTACATCATTTGAATTATAGTTAAATGTAAAATTATATGACAAGTTTACAATAAAAGCATTTTGTTTGTGCAAGTTTAAAGCCATTGTAAACTGGTTGTTGTATTCGTAGAGTACGTAAAAAAGATGCATTACCTTAAAATACGCATGCCGGATAACATAAAATGTGTAAAATTCAGCTTTCGTGGTGCGCAGGTATAAAATGGGGACAAGTGTTTTACCATTCGCATTCTTGCTTCGCGTTCTTGCGAAAAGTTTTTAGCGCTGAATAAGTAAAACCAACATCAATGCGAAAGGTAAGATTTCCAGTAGACCTGAATTGTATCTTAAATCATCTTAAACATAGCCAGCTAACCTGCATTGAAGAATCGTGGTAGGCTTAGGCTCGTATGTGGATATCTGTAGTATTCGAACATCTTTTAAAGTACTAGCGGACGTTCGCGACTTCGTCTGCCTTTAGACCTCCTTAAACCAGCCCTCTTGCGAAATATGTTCTTAGCGGGCGTCTACTATCTATAAACTCCCTGCCAAATTTCATCTTAGTGCTAGATGATGATGATGAATCAATCCATCTTTTGTGAATCGAATCGTAGATTAAGCTATATTATAATTTTTTTCATGTTTTGCGCATTCATAAATTAATTACATATTATAGGTATGTACTAAAAACTAAGCATAATTACATATATGATTACATTGTATTTATAGTAAAATTAATTCTAGAGACCATTAAGGTTTGTAGTAATATTTCTCTAAGATAACGTAACATAACCCTTTGTTCGCAGGCTGCTTATTGAGTGCGGTTCTGTGTTCGGTGTATATTATTGCACATAGCAGGATATACTAACACATATTGCAGGTACCGTATTATAGTCTGACACGCGAAGTTATAACGCCTTGTAATTGATGAAAACTTTCCATGATATTAACGCACTGTTACCTTCGAGGTTAGAAACTGTTTACCAAAACTTATATTATGGAGTAAGAACTGGCAATAGCCAGATTCGAACTCATTTTATGAAGGATAACAGTTTTTAAGTCCTTCCTCCTTACCTTAGGTAATTATGGTAGCCAATTATGGACTTTGGACAGTGGTGGCTTTGGAAGGTTTTAACTGGTGGGATGCTTTGGCCGTGGCTAGTAGTAGTACCACCCTACTGGCAAAGACGTACCGCCAAGCGATTTAGCGTTCCGGTACGATGCCGTGTAGAAACCGAAAGGAGTGTGGATTTTCATCCTCCTCCTAACAAGTTAGCCCGCTTCCATCTAAGATTGCATCATCACTTACCATCAGGTAAGATTGTAGTCAAGGGCTATCTTGTAAAGAATAAAAAAAAAAAGGTAGGAGTACCATAGATCCAAAGGTTTCAAAGGCCCAGACCCTCAACCGTTTGAGTATAAAGCATATTGAAGGATAACTTGATAATGGAAGGCTAAACCGCTTTGTAATGTTACGCGTTACGGCGTCACTCTGTCCGGTGTGACTAGTGGGAGTTTTCAATATTTTCATACTGTTACTATCGCGTTGACGTAAACGCAAATTTATATGGAATTAAAACAGTTGTGCAGTAGTGCCACTAGATGGCACTGTTTCAATTCCTTAGAAATTCGCGTTTACGTTAACGCGATAGTAACACTATTAACTGCCACTGCCATTAAGCCCTCTGCTTCCCTTTATCTTTCGCATACGGCAGCAGGTTTAAGTTAACACTTCTGTTGAACGTTCCGAGACGCAGACGTTTTTTTTTCCTTTTTTTATATTTTCTTCGGCATTATATGAGAAATCATGCAACTCTTTGAAGAACACCGTTAAAAACAATCTTCTAAAGTCTCTAGCAAAGGGTAGCTATGAAGCTAAAGGTCTGACGACTGGAGATACGATGCCTCGTGATATCTCCGTAAAAAAATATCTAGAAATTACATGTTATTGGACAATAGAGGAACTGGACCTACTGCAGGTCATCTCCTCCCGGACAAAAATCCAGGTGGGGGTACGGGCCTCGAGGCTACGCCTCCTTGCCCGGTTAAGGCGCGGATCTTGTTCCCCCGGTCATGTTCTTCCAGCCCCTTTCGGGGCTGAGACCTTTCGGCCTAAGGGTATTCGACGATGTCAGTCATGTGCCCCGCGCGGACTGCAATTTCTGGACTGGACCCTTATCTCGCATAATTGGTTACCGTATACTCCTGTCGAGAGATGTGATAGCCCAGTGGAAATGACCTTTGCTATCGATTCGGAGGGCGTTGGTTCGAATTCGGTCCAGGGTATGTACCTCCAACTTTTCATGTAATTTTAATTAATGTTAAGTATAGTTTAAGAAATTAAATATTACGTGTCTCAAACGTATTAAGTCCCTCAAATAAATATCTACTACAAATGATAGAAGACATTTTCAATAAAGAACCTGACCCTACGTAGAAACGCAAGCGACCGTTTCGGTATTTTTCATTGGAGAGGAACTTATAGAAAATTGGGTCCTTCAGATATATCAGCCAAGATAGCTCTTTTATTTAAATGGTTGAGATCACAGATAAGCTCTCTTCGATAAATCACTCGGCGATCTTGCGGAAGTCAGACACTTGAGAGTTGAGAGTTTACTGCCCCTTCTAAATTGAATTTGTGTCGATACATTTTTTTTTATTTTAAGCAATAAAAGAAAACAAGTGGTCTTCTGAGAATCTGTACAGTTAATAATATCGTGTTCCCCAAGAGCAGCTGGATTGATTTTTATGAATTTTGAGTGAATGAAAAAATTAATTATGATGAGTTTATTTTAAACAATGATTTTTTAAGCTATTGCATAGCTTTTATCGCGGGCTTTGAGCGCGGTGACCGAATCAAGAAATTCCGTAACGGAAATAAACCTAACATCCAAGCCGTGCCGTTCAATTGAACTGGATAAGTGTGAAACTAATAACGGGCAAACTTATTAAACCAGAGTTCGATTCCAGCTTACATTTTTTTTATTTATTTATTCTTTTAATTTTGATGAAAAAAAATATACTGCATAAATAAAATAAATCAATAATTATAATTGCATAAGCTGATAAAAAATGCTATGCAAAAGCTTTACCGCGGCAACCTCTGAGTGCCACACGTATTTTTTTTTATTTGAATACAATCGTGAGTGCTATTTAATTAATATATTATGAAAAGATAAAACTCACGAGATTTAACGTCGAGTATACACGACTAGTTTCAAAACCCATACGGGGCCCTTAGTCGTTAGCTGGTTCTTGGAACGCGGCACGATCCAAACTCCATTGATTTTATTTTGTTTTACAAAATTTTAGCACTAGGCTGCAATCACCCAAGGTTAAGCAATGATGCCGTCTATGGTGGAACGCGCTTGCCTAGATGATACCTATTCACTCTTGACTTGAAGATACCCATAATAAAGGTGACGGGGAAAATGGAAGATGGAAGGGCAGTGCCTAAGTAAAAGTGGACAGGACAAAATCGGTGCAGTCCGTCTGTTTAATTTATATTTACTTAATATTTACGTACAGATGTCCGTGTAAACACAGAAAGGTTAATTTCTTTGAATGTAATCTATATAAGCCACGTGTTGTACCTACCTTATTAGGGTTTCTAAGGATTCCTGTCAGTCATTGAGCCCTAAAAAGTGTAACCACTGAGTAATGCTTTTACAAAAGTCTAATCCTTGGTATCAGTTGTAACTATAAAAAGTTGCATTGATATCTATCCTACACAAACAAACTATTAAGATGAACGTTAGTTTTAGATGTCCATAAATAGTAGTACAGCTTTGCAAAAGATACTATCTAAATTATTTGTATGAATTTGCAAAACAAGCAATAAAACTGATACATATACTCGACACCAAAGGGGGTGGACAAAAGAATGTACCAACAAACCTGGCAACATGGAAAATCGTAATCTGCATGCTTTTCTGAGTCCAAAGCTGTAAACAGAATGCGGTCCTCAATTTTTGCATACCCTCATCCTCACATTGCCTGGTCTACTTGGGCTTAGTAGGTACAATATATAGTTGGGTCAAAGCTTAATGCTCTAAAATTTGACCTTAAAGATAACGTTTACAATGAAAATTTCAAATTTACCTCCCTTACCACTTAAACTTTTTGCAATGCGCGTTAAACTTTCCTGTTTTACGCCTCAAGTTTTTATTGCTCCGACGAGTTTACGTAACGTAATGCGTCGGGAATAGTAATGTCAAGCCTATAATCATTCCTGAAACTTTGATAGCTTTAGTGGTTTATTTTCGGCCTTTATTCGAAATGTCTGACGCTTCAATTTATCTCAACTTTTTGGTAAAGTTTTCTTGTTTTTGTTTTTTGATTAAGGATTATTAGGGTAACCTTCGTAATTTTATAAAAACTTAGTAGAGTACTCACCGTACTTTCCTATAGTAGATACAAGCACTGAGAAACTTTAAAATGTTTTACTAAATTATTCTGTAATAAACCAAGGTTCAAACTATGGTTGCAACCATTCGCTGTCGCCATTAAAGATGCCTTAAGGTTGTCCGGCGAAAAGTTGTCGTGATGCTAAGTGTCTTACAATTGAGGATATGCTTTCTCATATTATCCCGGAGAAACTTTTAAAAATATACTTGGACGATTGAGGTAACGAACTTTTCCCTCTAAGCCTTCATGATCAAATTTCCATACAGGTTACTACCAGATTTACTTAACCGTATTAAGGGTGTGCCCCTAACATACAGTTGACAAATCTTTAGCCTTTATAACCACAGTCCTAAAATAACTATCAGTTTTTTTGAGTCATTTTCTGTGAAAAATAATCCTTTACCATACGAAAGCTTTTTTGTTGGTACAAATTAAAAAGCTTGTTTAAAAAATGGTTTCACAGTTTGTTAGTCCTAAGAAAGTGCCATGATTTGCTCGCTAAGCGACACTTAAGCGTTTCTGAGAAAAAGGTAACTGCAGGTGTGTACTACCACTTACCAGTCAGGAAACACTCATTTAAATATTGAATAGAAAAAATAGACGTGCGAAATAAATGAGGCGCTTCGGCTTTTTTATTTATATACTAAAAACGAAAAACCGTCCTTCAATGAAACCGATTCTTTTGACACACTTTTCAAATACAGAAGAAGTATTAGTATATTTTCTAATACAGAAGAAGTATAGGTAAAGTATAGTATGTATGTATAGTATTTCATTATTAAACATGTCTATGAATGTAAGATAATATTATAAATACGTACGTCTTTTAGCCGTAGCGGCCATATTAAAGCTATATTAGTAGGTAATCTTGTAACTTTATACCTTTAAAGTCCTAAAGAAAAATGCGACTTAAAATTTCGCCAGAAAATAAGTTTCCCCAGGCTCGTCGTGATTTACATAAAACTTGTTTAAATGGTAATATTTGGAAATGTCACCCACCGCTGCTGTACCCTCCGCGCCTTACGATCAAATCTTAATAGCTGCGGGTAGGAAAGAAAAACGTTTACAACCAAGTGGTTATACGTCAATTTTCGTAATGTTTTGTATAAGAATTTTTTAAACTGTGGCTGTCAGATGATTCATGTTTTCAAAATAAATTCAGATTTTTGTATGTGTGAGTGTCTGTACGGTTTCGAATCAATAAGGCCAATGAAATGTGTTTTTTGTTATGAAGTATGTCAGTCATTCTTTTGAATTTGGCAGATGTGCTCCGCACGTCTGGATTAATAATATATATTTTTTTCATTCTTTTTTTATTCTTTTACAAGTTAGCCTTTGCCTACATTTTACCTGATGCTTAGCGATGATGCAATCTAAGATAGAAGCTGGCTAACTTGTTAGGAGTAGGATGAATATCCACACCCCTTTCGGTTTCTACACGACAACGTACCGGAACGCTAATTCTTTGCCGGGTGGTAACTAGCCACGGCTGAAGCGTCCCACCAGCCAAATTTAGGATTTACAAAACTTTTTTAATTCGATAAAATTTTTGCTAAAGCAAAAAAAATACTTATTAATCTACAAATAACCATTATGCTCTGTAGCTTGTGAAATAGTTGAATTATTCCTCAACATATTTCTTGCTCGGGAAAATCTCACGCAAGGAAGGAAAATGTCTCGGTCTAGACCTATTAAGAATGCATACTTCATATAAATTCTTTAAGATAATACCGTTTAATTACTTTTACATTTTTTACTTGCTTTTAATGATTTTAGCCCAAAAAAGAATTCAGTTAGATTAATATTCAACTCAATATCAATTATTTAAGATTAATGCTCAAAAAATCTAAATCAGATACAATACTGTCTTTTGACGACCTCCGTAGCGCAGTGGTATGCGTGGTGGATTTACAAGACGAAGGTCCTGGGTTCGATCCCCAGCTGGACCCATTTAGATTTACTTAATTGGTCCAGGTCTGGCTGGTGGGACGCTTTGGGTGAGGCTAGTTACCACCCTATTGACAAAAGACGTACCGCCAAGCGATTTAGCGTTTCGGTACGATGTTGGCCCGCTTCCATCTTAGATTGCATCATCACTTACCATCAGGTGAGATAGTCAAGGGCTAACTTGTAGAGAATAAAAAAAACATTAAAAAAAAACATTCGAGTTTTCAATTCAAGAATTTCTGTAATGAAATAAAGATATACTTTAATATATAATTACAACTTTTATTACAATTTACTTTTCATAACTAATTTATTTAATGCATATGAATACAAGACAGCGGTTCCTTAGTACGTTTTCTCACGAATCACTTAAGCAAGCATGCAAGCATTAGCATTTTTAACTTAATCACAAACAAATATGCCATGATTAGATAAAAATATAATTACTTAGAGCAAGTTCACTGAAATATTAATACTACAATAGGATGATATTTCCTTTGTAAGTTCCATACACAACACAGCGGCGTTTTGCAATGCCGAGATAGAAAAATTTCACAATGGTTATGATCGAGCAGAATTCAGTTCAGCTGAAGAAAAGAAAACAATATTACGTTCGAGGCAATTCCCAGCGGGATGGGCCATAAGAATATCTTGTACAATTCTAAGTAGGTACTTCGGTCGAAGTGAATGGTGAGTAAAAGAATATATCACAAAAAGGCGGGCTAAGGCTTTGTGATTGAGAACGCCTTAAGTGGATTTATGATTTTTTTGAATAAATTGTCAAGAACTCTGAAAGATAATTCGCGATTGTTAAAGCTAATTTCTTCAACCTGTGAAAAAGATAAAAGCCTCCAATTGACCTCAATTTTGAAATAAAAGATCAAAAATGTTTTCTTAGGAACGAAAAGGTCTAATTTCTCCAAGTATGATTTATTTGAAAATGAATTTGAAAGCAATGACCATCAATCTGTAATGATTTTAGATTCTATGAGCACATACAATATGTAGTCAATTAGATTAAGTAATCATAATATCTGCATCAAATTAATAATTGCTCTATCAGACTAAAAAGCGTTTTAATGTTCTGTGGAAATTCCCATCAATATATCGTTATCAACCCATATTCGGCTCACTGCTGAGCTCGAGTCTCCTCTCAGAGTGAGAGGGGTTAGGCCAATAGTCCACCTCGCTGCCCTGGCTGGCAGATTAGCAGACTTCACTGAACAGAGAACTAAGAAAATTCTCTGGAACGCAGGTTTCCTCACAATGTTTTCCGTCACCGTTTGAGACACGTGGTGCTTATTTTCTTAAAATACACACAACAGAAAAGTTGGAGGTGCATGCCCCGGACCAGACACGAACCCACACCCTCCGGAATCTAATAGGTACGGTGCTATATAAAAAAAAACAGGCACAGTGAACATCTGTGAGTGTATTAAAATTGGAATTAATCTAAACTAATATTATAAATACAATTAAATAAGTCTGTCTGCTAGTCTGTTTCCTTTTCACGGCTAAATGGCTAAATGGCTGAACCGATCAAGATCAATTTTAGTATAATGGTAAATAGGATAATTATGATAAAAGGAAATAGAGTACTTTTTATATTTGCCATACCTTTTCTAGTCTAGTCTACTAGACTATAACTATACTAACTATATAACTAGTCGAAAATTACTGTGCTAGGAGTGGGTACGACAATAGACCAACGGGGTGAGGATAGAACCACCACCCCTCGGTGATGAGTCCAACCACTCTTACCATTGAGCTATTGAGGATTAAAGTGGTGAAGAGGTTGAAAGTTTACATTGATTTACACGTGGTCGGCTAATTCTATTATATCTAATTTGTAGATAAGCTGATAAATAAAGAAAATTCCATCTACATAAAACTCTCATTTATCAGACTGATAATAATTTGCTGGTTGAGAAAAATATAAGGCTCGTTGGTCAACGAAGGCGCTAGTACAGTGAAGATGAAGTTAAAACAGACTTTCCTTTATATTGGGAAAGGTCGAGGACCCTACAGCGTGTAGACAGCCCTTAAGCGGACGAAGGAACGGTGCGTTCACATTTGGAGATTCCGAAATTGGGATAGGCATTGTTATCGTGATATGGAATTTCAGATACGAGTGAATCTAATAGCCATTGAATGTATTGAAGTTTTAGCTGGCCTATTCACTATTTTGTTTTTTATTTATTTATTTCTATTAAAAGAAACAACAATCAATTGACATCTACATACTATAGATATCCACCAGTAAGCATCGGATGACATGTATTTTGTATTTGTTGTTTATTTTATAGGTTGAATAATAAAAACCAAAATGGGAAAGCAGTACATTACTACTCCAGTTAAATAAAGATTTCACCTCGGAATGTAAGAAAATAAGTTAAATACTCGTGAGATGATCAACTTTGAAAGATTTTGAATGACATGATGAATGATGAATAATATTGTGAAATCTTTATCATAATAAAGTAATGCTATGGGATTCTTACAATAATAATAGTTTGCTTTTATATTTTATATTTATGATAAAAACAAATTATCTATATTTTCAAAAAAGTCTTTGCGTGTTTCTCTATTTAAATACTTTTTTCTTAGATAACTTGTAAAATATTTAACTTATTGAAAAATAAACAACAAACTTTATTGAAAATTTTATAACCCGTCAATCAAAATCTGACTTTTTATTATAATAAAAAAAGCATTTTATTTATTTTCAGAAATATAACATTTAAACTATTTTCTCCAGAAACTGTTTTTAGAGATTCATCATTTTAAAGTAGGTAGTTAGTAATATTTTTATAGATAATAGACGAGGTGTTTTCGTATAGCGAATGCCTCAAGTCATCCATGTATGTACGTCACGTGACACCTGCTGACGAAGACTCTTGCCAAACTCGAGCTGAGAGCCGGACGCGTCTGCTCTGTCAAACAACAGGATCTCAGAACAAAGACCTGATATTATGCAGTGCAGTTGACGAAAATAAACCACAACTTATTGCATATGCATTAGATTATGTGAATAAAGAATGTCTATTAGCTGGCCTATTCATTATTTTGGTGTTTATTGTCAGTCTACTAAAATAAACACAAGAGGTAACTAGATTTATAAAGTGTCAATTCTTTGTATTGAAACCAGCGTACCCAGGGGCGTGGCCTAAATGGTTGTTTAATACTTAGTGAAAAATAAATATGTCACCCTTACTTTAGGGTTGAATATTATTTATTCCTTTTGTCACAGAACAAAACAAGACTGCTAGTAAATGCGCAGACACGCTTGCGATGTTCCGCACACCCGGGTGTACGCGGGCTACGCCCCCTTGCTACTTCTATTGCTAAAAGCGTTAGCTTTTAGCGTTGTCGGTTCTGTGAAAATAAACATCAAATCATTTGACGAAATGTCATTTACATATTCAGTGATATCCGCCAGTAAGCACCGGATGACATTTTTACATATAATCTCAATTTCGTGTATGTCAACTAACATACGTCAAAGATAGTAAATAAGCCGTCTGGAATACCAGATAATGACGTGATCCCTAAAAATCATAGCAGCATAATTATGTCTTTCTTTTATAAAGTAATTTACCAGCTAAACCATTGAACCGGTCTTGACGTGACAGTAGAGATTTGAAGCGGGTAAAATAGGGTGCGAAAATTTCTTTGACATAACCATTTGTCATCTTTTGATATATTATGAGACATCGTTATTTGTCGTGTTGTAAGAGAAATAAATATTTGCATTTAAGGCGGGTTCAACCAGCTTTAGATAAAGTGTATGATGGCTAAGAAAGAGCAGGACTTATAAACTTACGATTAGACCATCGACACTTATCAGAAGGTGGTGAAACTGGTCCATGATCTTCTGATAAAAGATAAATACGAAATAGATAGAAGACATAAATATGTACATAATATATTCAAACTTAGACATCATCCCAAATACCTTTATTATATACTCCGCTCCGCCTTAGACTTCATTAATCCGGCCCTATCCCAAAATCCGTTCTCAGCGGATAATTACTAACTATAAACTACGTCCCTGCCAAATTTTATTCTTTTGCATTTATTATATTAAGATTATTTATTACCAGAAGATAAAAATCGGTAGATTATTTATGAATAAATAAGTCTGTCGGTCAAAGTCTGTTTTTTTAGTAAGTAAGAACTTACTATATACATAAACACCAGACTGCGTAACTCCATCCCACCAACGTACTTCAGATCCGAGAAGTTACGTATAGAACGATTCATGTAATAATAAATGCAAAGCTCTCAATATCCTTTTTATTTTAGGATATGCTGACATTCACAATGCATTAAATTCTGTAACGCTGAAATACGAGTAATTCTCCTAAAATGATATTAACTGCTTAAACATTTTGTAATTCAGAAAGTCTTATATTAAACGAGCATTCATGCGTGGCTTTGACGCGGGTCAGCTTAGCAAATATACGTAAGGTGCCGACAGTATAATTGAATGTATTTTATTTGGATTTGGGAAAATCTTTTCAGCGAATAATATCTTTTGAACGATTACATTTTGTCCTATAATCTGTATGTACGCAATATTACAAATTGTTACGAATGAATGTATTTTAAAAATTATACGACCAGAATTATTTTCATTAGGATTTAGATTATTTTCCTAAGAATGTAGTTAATATACTTTTTGTACTTACGTAGCGTTTCCCGATTAGTTGCAGGAGAATGGGAATATTGGTCACATTTTAAACAATTTAAACAATAAGGCACATATTAAAAAAATAATAATATAATTCCTCTTTTTCATTAGTTGAAATATCAGGTTTTAAGTAAAACAATTTATACTTCATAAACTACAAAGACTGGAGCATTGCCAAAAAGTTGCTTGTCTGTCGATATTCTTTAAGATATATTTTTGAGAGTGTACTCAGGAACTGTTTGATCTCGTTTTTCCTTCACCACTTAAATCTTAAAACTGACACGCAAATATAGCACTACTTTATATCTTAAATATATAATAATATACGGTCGAATTGAGAAACCTTCACCTTTTTTTGAAGTCGGTTAAAAAGTGGAAGGTGACTTATCACGAAATATCGGAAACCACTCGATGTTCAAAGAATAAACAGGAAGATAATTTATGGTCCGTAGACGTCCGTTAAGAATGAATTTTGCGAAAGGGCCAAATTAAGGAGATCTCAGACAGAGTCGCGAGCGTCCGCTATCTATCATATTAAGAAGAAAAATATGACCCTTCTAAGTTTGTGCTTATGAATATACCCCTGAACCATTTCTGGTAATAGGAATTTGCCAGAAATGGATCAGGAGTCTGTTCAAAAAAAAAATGTCGGCTTCATATTATGAATCTTGGCTCATGAGACTGCATGTGGCAAGTTACGAGTGTGTAAACCACGATTCACACGCTTCTCATGGCTAGCGTGTGGCGGCGTCTTTAACAGAGGGCTACGAATCGCAACATCTAAAGAAAATCGCTCCGCGATGCAGCATTAGCGCCTTGAGTTTTTATATTTACCTCGAACTAAGCAAAACATGAGTTAGGACTGGGTATGAATAGGTTCAAGGGCTGGGGTAAGAACTCTAGACTTCTGAGGTTTGAGTACGATATCTTAACCATGGAACTATAATTGACGCCTGTGTATTTGCTGACTTCTGTGTTGCAGCTGAGGTCTACTATAAACTCAGGTTCAGTAGGGTGGTAGGTACTCGTACGTCAAGACTCATCTTGCTGCTATTTGCTAAGTTCCCATTCGCACGAGAGTTTTTTTAACGGACGTTAACAAAGCGTTCAAATACAACAAATGCATTCCCAAGGATTTGTTCTCACGACAGCGTTTTTAAAACACGACGCATTTTTTCGAGCAGCGTTGCATTTTCAATTTTGGGCGTTGGAACCAGACCTACGTTTAACTTCATACCATATTTGAACGCTTTTTTACGTCCGTTAAAAACTCTTGTCCAAATGAGGAGTAAGTGGTATATCAAACCAATTCGGGGCAATGTTTGAATAAACTGTATCACCCTTAGATTAGCTTCATATAATTTTGATACCAATTAGTATTGCGCTTGTTATCAAACCACAAACTCCAAAGGCCCCAACGTCTCCTTAAGCTCTGAGTTCCGATTATTACAAAAGACGTCCCCCCTTACGTCCCGACGTTTTTCTAGCCATAGGACGCTATTCCGGTCTTAACACCGGGTAACACATGATACGATAACAATGTTGTACTCATGTAAGGAAATGTTTTTTTTTTAAGAACCAAATTTTGTAGCGAGAAATAACTCTATACGACAGTTTCGTGGCTCAAATGTCCGCTATGCCTTCAACTGACGGATTGCGCGACTACCACTAATTTGGCTTCTGACACCAACAGGCCGATCTTTAGAAGGAAAATCGTGCCAAAACGTATACGATTCCGACACTCTAGTTTCCAGTTTGAACCTGGGATTGCCGCAATTGCATCACATTATGCTAATATTATATTTCTGCAATGGTTTTTTGGACGTGATTTAATTCTTTCTTCTACTACTAAATGAAATTCTCAGAACATTTTTATTAGAAGTAGAGTTAGTGCAATATTTAGCGGCCGAGAGGCGCAGTAGGTCGTAGTAGTGACCCGGAAGCCGTCTGCACCCAAGGCAGGGGGATCGGATTCCCACAACTTGAAAATAACTTGGGTGATGATCATGGATGTCTTCGATCAGTCGCGATCAAAAGTTACGATTAATATTGTTATACAAAACAAAACCGATTTTAACATTTTAATCTGTGTTAAGCATTATTTTCATGTAAATTAAAAAAAAAAAACAATAATCTTAACGCTTGTAATTTTCATCACTTTTATGTATTTTATATTATTATAGTAACAAAATAATATTTGTGGCTAAAAACCGATATTACCGACTTATAGGGAAAAAGCACTTCAATTTGTGTGCGTAATTAAGTGGAGTTTACGTTGGAGCTCGCTCGGCACTTTGCAGCGGTAAATGAAATTTACGTACGTCTCTACCTTCCGAAAGAACCTCAAGTTGTTCGATCAAGTGAAGAGAGGAGGCGTATGTATGCTATAGGCGTATGTATACTTGTATGTATGCTATCAAAAAACTGAAATAGGATGTTTTATTTGCAGTGGCGTAGTATGCCCTGTATCAAAACTAGTTGGGGGTTCGAACCTACACCCTCCAGAATCAGAATCAGAGGTAGAGGTCGTATGTACTGGGCTAAAATTAACATAACATTGACTATTATGTAGAATATTTTAAGTTTTGGGCGCACGCTTAGCCGTGGAAGAAAAGTTTTTTTTTTACTTTTGTCATTTCTGAAGTGAAATCTCTGCATTTTTTTTTCGTTTTTTTCCCGGGAAGCAAAAGACTAGGTGAGATTGTGGAGTACATTTTACTAATTCTTGCTTTCACACGTAAGGGTAGTTACGTCCCCTATAGTTAGTTAGGGCCCCTGTAGTTCGGGGCTCCGTTTAATTGATTTGGCTGATACGGCGGTAGCTACGTTCCTGTTTAGTTGATTGGTATATCGTCTACGCAGAACTGCAGAATTGGATTAAGAATAAGTCAATAATCTAAAATATAAGATCTCTGCAATGCCTGGAAGTACATAAAGTATATAGTTGAGAACGCTGCACTCGAAATTGTAAACGAATACATATACCTAGGACATGATCCAGTTAGGTAGGTCCAATTTCTTGAAAGAAGTGAACCGTCGAATCCAACTCGGCTGGGCTGCATTCGGGAAACTTCGCGACATCTTTTCGTCCGAAATTCCTCAGTGCCTGAAGACAAAAGTCTTCGAACAGTGCGTGTTGCCAGTGATGACCTATGGTTCCGAGACTTGGTCGCTAACTATGGGCCTCATAAGAAGGCTCAGAGTCACACAGCGGGCGATGGAACGAGCTATGTTAGGAGTATCTCTGCGTGATCGAATCAGAAATGAGGAGATCCGTAGAAGAACCAAAGTCACCGACATAGCTCAACGAGTTGCGAAGCTGAAGTGGCAATGGGCGGGGCACATAGTGCGAAGAGCCGATGGACGTTGGGGTCCCAAAGTGCTGGAATGGCGACCCTGCACTAGTAAGCGCAGTGTTGGCCGAACCCCCACCAGGTGGACTGACGACATCAAGCGAGTCGCAGGGATTCGCTGGAGGCTCAGTATCGTGATGTTTGGAAGTCCCTACAAAAGGCCTATGTCCTGCAGTGGACGTCCATCGGCTGATATGATGATGATGATGATGACATAAAGTAATTAATTAACCGTTATCATCAGGTGTTTAGTTTGTACGTATGGGTTTAAAATATTTATTAAAATGTATATAGTATGTATCTATATCTAATCTCTGCTGTATAAAATATATTAAACAGATATTCATGCGATTTTCCCAAATATATATTATTTCGCTTCCATTCAAAGTTTCATTTACTTAACGCCTAAGTTACTGATTTACTTTATACAAGGAAAGCACCGGTAATCGTTTCTTTTTAAAAAGTAGATGAAAGTAGATTTAGGAGGCACTAACCTTTTCATAGTGTTTATATTATACAGAATTAAATATATTAGTGGTAGTAGTGGTAGTGATTTTTGTATTTTGTAGAAAAATCAACAACTTAAAAAACGTAAATATTATAAATTAACCGTTATAGCAATAACATACATATTATTTGGCCTTGATGTCAGCTATTCACCCTGTAAAGTATGTCGTAAATGTGAAAGTTAAAATCTCTTCAAGTTAGTAACTTGACACCGCGAGGCAGGCTTTTAGTCTCAAACGTAAGAGAAAAGGGTGCCAGAGACGCTGACTCCGTTCAATTATATTAATAATCTTTAGTTCGGCAAAAATGATAATTCCTTCCATCTTGGCACTAAACTCAATCTATGGGAATCGAACTTCCGAACTGTTCCGATTTTCTGTAAATACGTTTTTAGAACGCGACTGTCGAATTCCCTCTCATCTCCTCTCTTCAACTTTCGTGTGAAATAGAGGTATCACACGAAAGTATAGTCGTAGATAGGGATAGATGGAGTTAGGGCTGCCGCACACGGCCCACCGGCCACAACTACAAAACGCCGCTACCGGCATATTTCCTGTAGTTTTCATACATTTTATATGGACGATTGACGCCGGTGGCCGCCACACGCTACAATCGTCGCTGGTCGCTTCTTGGTTCTCGCACCGGCCACTAAACGCCGCCACACGCCACTCGCGCGATTATGATACTGCATATATGGGTTAATAAAGTAGCAGCCACCGACCACAAGTGTCGACCACCGGCCACAAGTGGCTGTCGCGCGCACCGAATTTAAAACGTACACTATCCAATTGTAAAACCATCGTTACGTAATACTCGTAGTTCGATCTGATTTTGTTTTCGAGGTATTGTTTGTACTCGCAAGCAATGTGGGTGATTGATTGAGCCGTGCTTGTAACTGTAGTTTTAAACGACTTGAAAAAAGGAGGTTATGTATTCTGCTAATATGTTTGTATATTTATAAATTTTGTCAACACTACTGGTCCGATTGAAATATTATTGTTTTCGTTCGTGGTCAATCAACAACTAATAAGCATACCCCTAAAAAAAGATTTATTTTTAAATTGTTTAATAAGTTACCATAATCATTGTCATGAGGCTACAATTATAATGCCACTCTTCGGTTAAATTGTTCAGAGTTAAGAGTTTGAATGTGAGTTTGATTAAACAAGCTAATCTCATGGATCTAATTTCGTATTTAATTTCGAATAAAAAAAAATATTTTTATTGGATACTACATTTATCGAGAAAGGCTGCTGGCTACGTAGGAGTATAACATCACGTCAATAGGAGCGCGACCTCAAAGAAAAATGTGATAGCAACGGGTAGTATATTTTTTTTGGGAGTTTCAATAATGTGCGATGTGCACTTACAGTCCGGGAATCGTAGAACATTTTTTAAAACTGATTACTGTAAAGTAAATTTTTTTGTGAGTATTTTCATATCGATGAGACGATCAACTTTTTTATTCTCGAATGACTATTTGTTCTGTTTTTAAAAACATTTTCAGACAGGTAGAATTACTGACAACAACATTCAAATTCTTTGCAAAATTCTAATACAAAACAGTTAAATTAAAAGGGAGTGTTGTGTTGTGTGGTTACGAGGAGTAACATGAAAATTTCATTTAGATTTAAGTTGAATACGTGTTCATGTGCGCAATTTGAGACAAAGGATTTTCCGTTGTTTTCCGTACGCTCATGACTTTTTAAGAGATACATACCTACAATCTACGTTCCCATGACACGTAAATAGGACACGAGTAACGCTTGGGCCACGGAAATATCGCCCTGCTTGAGAAAACCATTCGCGCAGCGATTTCACTGCAGCGTCTATTTTGTTAAAGTTTTTTTTCCAATTGTGTATGTCGCCGGGGAAGCTTGGCTCACTGAAGGCTCTATGGCCTCAGACCTAATAGTTGTCATGTTTGCTCTGTGGTTATTTCGAATCGACTTGTTATCTAGTGGTCTGATCATTTTGCAGTCAAAATACTGTTCCGTTTTGATTTGATTAATAATTGGTCTCTCAAGTAATGATGACAGTTGACAGCAGTAGAAAAGAAACTCTTTAGGTTCTGTGTTGAGATTTTGCTGTCGTAATGGTCAGCAAAATCTACGTTAATTAATTTAATAAATTTAGAATCAAGTTTTCATGTAATTAGGTTTTGATTATTTACTCTTGAAGTAATTAAGATTGTAAACCACCGACCAATAGTAAATGATTACGTAACTCTCATCCAATGGCATCGCGTTCCAAATGGCGCGTGGACTAGAGTCAAGTGTACCGTCACTGTGTATTCACTCTAGTGAGGCATCCTGCCTCCGTCTGTCTCCGTAGTCTGCTGATTTAGTAATTCAGTTCTAATCGCGTT
Organism: Bicyclus anynana; assembly: GCF_947172395.1. Classification (NCBI taxonomy): domain Eukaryota; kingdom Metazoa; phylum Arthropoda; class Insecta; order Lepidoptera; family Nymphalidae; genus Bicyclus; species Bicyclus anynana. The sequence continues at coordinate 6,596,866 of NC_069094.1, forward strand.
TTTAAGATGGAATAATCGTCTTCTACTTGTTAAGTATAGTGAAATAGTGAAATGTTAAGTAGTGTTAATAAGAAAAGGAAAGTGATTAGTGACTTGGGCTATTAATTGGTTCAATTCTTTGTTGAGCAGCTTGAGGCGTCATGCTGCTTGTCGCGTTAGTGATTTTGTTCGATAATGTTTCGTGATGAAGTAATTATTGATCTTAAATTGTTTACTGTGGGCATGGAGAGCATGTCGGGCAGGGTTGGTGAGTGTTTACTAGTATTAAAAGGCGCCTTTAAACCACAACCTTGGTCACACGTCCAGGGACTTGCTCGATGTACTTCCTCTACCACAACTAACAGGGTACAATAGTAAAATTAAGAGTAGTTTATTGTGTAAGCGATTAGTGAGGTTAAGCATAGCATACCTATTGTAATTGGCAGAGCCGATGACCAAGGTTAGGTCAGCGGTTCTGTCCACATTTTTATTAATGACTCTACGATTTTTACGACATGTATATGTATTGTATCCGTAGCATCGTATCCATGGGTTGGGGCGGGCGCAGAAATTCTGCCAGTGTCGAGCATGAGGGTTATGTTGAGGCCAGTAGCATGAATGCTTAGTGTAGACTAAGTTGTAGAATCGCCCCTAAAAGAGACACGAAATTAGCAAATACGTTGTGTTTCGCAGTGCTGTTATATGGGTTGCCTCATTGGTCATCATACTTAATACTTAAACAATTAATTTTTTGTTTAACGCTGACCTATAACAATCAGATTTAACTCGAAAAGAATTTTCTTTAAGCCTATGTCCGTAACGTATTTTTTGTTATACTTGAAGGAACAGTATATATCGTAATAAAAACGTCCATAATATTTGGTGTTTATGAGGTGAGGTTATGGTTAAATAGTATAGTTTTAGGCATGCTTTAGGGTCAAGTGGTTAACACTGGCGCTTCGGGCATAACGCAAAATCGCTAAAGCGTTATGTCTTATGGCCCTAGATTTATGGCGTCAAGTGCATGCTTTTACTAGAACAGACTACTTATTCCATAAGCAGCTTTCTCATTTCAACTTGCTACTCTAATGCTGTTCAGGCTAAATAATGAGATATGTTATGATGTTAATGCATTTACTCTGGGAGGTATGAACTTTAAAGTATCCAATGTACTTTTAATACATTACCATTTTATACTTTCCAACTGAAATAATGTTACCTTAGAATAAGAGGTTTTGGTAACTGAGTTCGTCCGTGGAAGGACTACCACCATGCTTATTTGTGCCGCCAAAGCAGCATAGGTCTAAAGTGTGAAAGTTTGTATGGAAAGTCCTTAATTTTTCAGGTTATATTTATTATAAATCAGAATAGGCTTAGTTCGAAAAATGTCTTAAGTTTTCGTCTTAATTTCATTTGTCGTAAAATTACTTGAAGTATTTTTCATTGAAATTTCGGGTTTGAAACCGAGATGTGATATCGTGAGTTTGTAAATATCAAGTAATATTTTCATCATTTATTTCAATGTCCGGCAGTTGGATCAAAAAATATGTATAAGTACATGGGATTAGCTGAATTCGGATCACTTTTTGCGGTAATTTTGTATTACATTGTGTGTTGTACTTTACAACAATCATGTTGGTACAAATTTTACATTGTGGTTCAAGAGTAACCTTTAACATAATGTAATGAAAACTTACACTATCTGTAACCATTTTTGCAAAATAAAGATATTGTTTTATTTTACTGTTTCTCTAGCGTACGAAGTCGCAGGTGTAAGCTAGTTCTCTCATTATTGTTAAAAATAAATTTGTACCCTGTGATTTATTATTACACAAAGCGCCTACTTTCAATTACAAACCCGAACAATCATTTCTAAGGAAGTTGTACCTGTTTAGAAAACCAACTCTTTCTTTAATTCGTCTGGGAAATACGGAATAAGGCTGTACCATTCCGGTGTCGTTGAATTTTTGAGAGCCTCGTGTAAGTCTGGGCGTATTTCGGAGGAAAATCTGCGGTGTCGGAGGCAAAAAAGAAAGTCATATACCTACTTGTACGCAGTGTTGCAGTTTCATACTACGACGCTTACAATGTAAAAGGTTTTGTACAAATTGTTATGATATTATGTAAATTGTAGCAATCATTTAATTTCAGAAATCAGCGCTTTGTGTTCGTGAATACATTATTCGCACTAATTTACATAATATATTATTACTTATAGTTTTAAATTACGAGTAAGCTTCGATGTCAAATATGTATATTGCATTTAAAACTATTTTTTCTTTTATTAAACGTAAAAAAAACGTCAATCAAATTTTTGCTCTCACGGCGATATTGTCCAAGGGACAAGAGACAACATAAAAGTCTATGAATTTTGGGATCAATATCAACTAAAGATTTTTTTTAAATATAATAGCTGAAGCTCGCGACTTAGTAAGAAACATGTTAATTGGTTAGCTGAATCTTTATGTGAAAACTGCAAGAAGATCCGTAGTATTTCCTGAGTTAATCCGTAGTATGAACGGACAGACAGAAAGACCAAGACTAAATTTTTAAATGATGATACTAAGTTCCTTTTATTTTATTCAATGTTCATTTGGTTCGCTAAGTAATATAACTAATCTCGTAGTCATCAAAAACACTCAAGATTTACAATGAAAAATTTAATGTTTCATACAATTTCGTATTCAATATTCTTAACTAACGAATTTTGAATTCTGCTTGCGTCACAGAGCATCACAGACATAAGCACCTATAAGATTACTTATTAAGCAGATTACGCGAAAGAAAGTCGTCGAGCGGTGTACCCAACCCATTGAAGGCGCAGACGGGCGATGAATTTTTGAGGGGCCTTCACGACGTGTGTCGAGAACTACTGAAAGCTTTTTTTTTTAGAAAAGAAATCGGCGTTGCACAGATAATGAACCAGACAGACGACGTGTTTGCATGCAAGATGCTTCAGGTTTTTTGACATTTCTATGCCTGCTTTGTGCGGCCGGATTTTCGTTTTTGATTACATAAGTAGGAGAGCAGTCAGACGTTACTTATTTTTCGTGGCTCGTGTATTTGCTGGGTTTTAGGGATCTGCATTCATAAAACTCGTTGCTAAACACCTCAGTTGGAACTTTGCTTAGTTTGTCTAGCTACAAATCTTGTCAATGGCTACAATATCATCATCATCATCAACAGCTGATGTCCACAGCTGGACATAGTCTTCTTGCATAGATTTCCAAATGCGCTGGATGTCTTCGGTCCACTTAGTGGGCGGTCAACCAACACTGCGCTTTCCTGTGCGGGGTCGCCATTCCAGCACCCTGGGACCCCAACGTCCATCGGCTCTTCGAACTATATGCCCTGGCCATTGCCACTTCAGCTTCGCGACTCGCTGTGCTATGTCACTGACTTTGTTTCTTCTGCGGATCTCCTCATTTCTGAGTCAATCACGTTGAAAAACTCCAAGCATAGCTCGCTCCATCGCTATCTGGTAGGGAAGTTGGTTGCATTTAAACCCCATGCCTCAGAGAGCACGTTAAGTGGTCGGTCCAAGTGATGATCATTAAAATCTGGTAATGAGTTATAACAACTGTTAACCCGCATTGAATCAGTGTGGTGGGTCTAAGTTCCAAACCGCTATGCCTATAAAAAAGCCCGATCAATAAAATTTGGTTGATTTCATCATCACTTTGTACAGGTTTTTTAGATGCATCATAGCAATTATAAATCCCACAAAGGTTTTATAAGATACGATTATAATAATACTATATCATTCCATTTAATAAGAGTATAAACAAACAATATTTTTAAACCAATTTAAACAGACTACAAAATCCGCTTTCTCGTCTGATTTCTTTAATTTACTGGTCGTGTTTGAAGCATGGCAAAGCTCTAAATAAAATAAAGAATCAATTATTCCAAATGTGAAATTGTAATTAATAAAATAGAACCCCAATTACCTTTTAATATAACCCACATGGTTTATTATCATTCATTAAACCCCATTTCATTGCTTTTAAAATTAAATATAAGCAGGGAACTGTACGGTAGCTAAAACACAAACATTGGAAGCAATCCGTACATTCAATTTCATACGCAAACCTAAGACAAACAAAACAAGGTTCCTCCTTTCATTATAATCTGTGTTTATGTTGATCTGTAAAGCCACGTGAAATTAATTACAGGGTTAAAGGCGAAATTAACTGGAATATGAAAATCCTTTAGGCTCGGAATTGGAATATAAAGTGCCTATTCATACGGCGTTTCGTGAAGTTAGATTAAATTATAGAATTACATACTCACTTTTCATATTTGATGACGGGAAGCTCTGCCTTTTCTATATACTACTAGCGGACTCAGTCACGCTTCGCTATGACTTATATGCACTTCTTCCCTATACCTACCCTACCCTACCCCCACCCTGCCCCTACCCTACCTTACCCCTACCCGCATCCTACCACTAAACTACCTATATGCATGTATTTTATTAATAAAAATAAAATATTTGTTTTATTTAGTTAAGTTATGTGGAGATTTGTAAATAAGTCCAAAACGAAAAAGCTTTACCTAATGACGTAATAAAAGTATATATTTGTTTTTTCAAGATACTAATATTTATTATTCAAGAAAGAGGCTTATCTACGCTAACTCCAGTAAACAGTAATTTTAAAATAGTGCGGGTATTGTAGCGCGGAAACATTAGAAGGCCTGGGGGTCTTGATATGAAAATGGCACAAGTTTAAATTTCTCTTGGGTTACAGCCAAGCGCTCCTTATGAATGTTACTTGGACCTATAAAGTAAAGGATCGGTGTAATTAACCTAAATAACCGAGGTTAATATCTTATTCGTATAATGAGAGTTTAATTAAACCCAAATTTTAAAGGAATTGTCTATTTAATAAGATTTATTTGGATACGAAAAATGTTACCCATTAATTAATATTATGGTTTGAATTAATGAACGAAATGCTAAGTACTTCTTTGATTACCCCCCTCCCGGTCCGCGCGGACCATCGGGAGTGATATGAACGAATTTGCCAAGCTATAGCGCGATGTTAACGCGATCGTTGCGTTGCCGTCCCGCTAGCGTCGCGTCGCCATCCTGCGTCGCGTCGCCATCCTGCTCCGCCCGTATATCTGTCCAAGCAACATAATTGAAATCTTTTATAGCTTCATCAAAAACCGTGATAAGAAAACAAAGCTATTCGAAAAATCAGAATTTCCACTCGAACAGAATCGCAGGTGTCTACTAATATTGAAAATAGTAAATGTTTCATTGTAATTTGTCTTGTTCAGATCTATTTCAGACTGAGATAAATCTATGCTTTTCCTTGAACAGAACAGTCTCCAATTTACATGCTAAATCAGACAGGCCGTGTTATTGCGAGGAAAACTCGAGGGCCTACAGACATTTTCTTTTTCATTTTACGTCCTTGACTTTTTAAGTTGTCTTTGCATATATCGCTCCTTAACGAGCGTGCTGGATAAGATTCTCATTCACAAGGATCGTCTGAGCCACTTGGCGTTTGAAAATTTTTTGAAGGAAAATTTTAAACATCGTTTGAAGATGGCAGCGTTCCTGAACTTTCGGCTTTCCGTGTCCACTCTAAATGGACAATTTTAAACTTAAAAAGTCTTGAGAAATGTTAATTTATTTTCTTTGTTTAAATAATTATGAGAAGTTTTTGTAAGGAACTTACTTACTTAGTAACGGATTGCGAGTTTATTCGCAAAAATTTTGGTTCTTTATAGATAAATGTTTGCTTAGTTAAGAAAACGAAAACCGTGTTTTCCTCCCTGGAGGAATTTAGGGATAAAAGGTAGCTTATGTATTCATCTATCTTCCAGTGAAATATCCCAATATAATCGGTTCATAGGTTAGCGCGATCAAACAGAAAAACAGACAGATAAAACTTTTAAAGATGTTTGTACGAGTCAACATGAGATCGAGCGCCGTCATATTTCCTACAGAATAATAATAATCTATACGTACAGTTAACGAGTATTCTATAAGGGTAAGACAAATTTACCTTCACAATCAAGAAAAGGAATTTATAGTTTATTTAAATACGCCTAAAAGATTAAACCCAGCGAGTTAGAGGTTTCTTTGTTTATCCAGCGGGCCGCAATAATCCGATCAGTGTGTTTGTATTATTAATTATGCAGTTTGTACTGCGAAGATTATGTACTACGTCTTGAGTATTCTAAGTTCTTCGCTTATCTAAACAAGTGGCTGTAAGTTACCACTAATTGATGTCTACAAGGTACCCAGTACCCACCGCAAATTGGCGGTTTCGCCAAATTTGATTAAAGTTAGCGTGAGTATTGTTTAGGTACTGCCTTGGTCGTACAGTAATTAAATGCGACCAAGGATAGAATGGTGATGGGTTCGTGTCCTGGGTGGGTATGAAATATTGTAATTTTGTTTCATAAGGAATTAGTCATCATTATCAACCCATATTCGGCTCACTGTTGAGCAGGAGTCTCCTCTCGGAATGAGAGGGGTTAGGCCCAATGCGGATTGGCAGACTTCATAAAGAAAATTCTCAGGTAAGCAGGTTTCCTCACAATGTTTTTCCGTTACCGTTTGAGACACGTGATATTTAATTTCTTAAAATGCACATAGGCTGGTGAACAGAGGCGTGCACAAGGTTTTTAACTAGGGTAGGCATTATACTTACAAATTATGAAATATGCCATGTTAGGCATTAATTATGAAAAATGCCATATAAATCTATTCTAATGCATGTTAGAAATGAGTTCTCAGTGTGAGCAGTGCGTTATTGCATCTATGAAGTGCACGTCACTGCTAGTGAAGTATTGAAAATTCTGGTCATTATCGGGTTAATTTTAGTTAATACCTAATACAAATCGCGTACATACGCATTAAATTATATCGATTAGTCTACTTATTTGAATATACTCTTCGATCTTTAGTTTTTGCACCCTTACTGTGTGACCTATGTAGTTGGTCGTTATGAATTTTTACATAATTATTTATACAGGGTGCTGGCGAGCATTTCCCATAATAAATAAGCGAGCAATAAATCTGGGATTATATTGTTTACCGAAAATTAATTTAAAATGTTCACATGTGTTCTAAAATTTATATATAGTATAGAGTAAATAATATTTCGTTTGTAAATAGATCTCAAAACGTGTCCCTTATACGCATCCTTATAATTATGACTAAATTTCAAAATGCAAGGATAGATAAAGGCGTGTGTTACGTAGTCGGAGTTATTTGAATTACTTTGTATTAAAACATAAAAAGTTTTCATTTTTTAGTTAAAAAAATGTTAGTTCACTGCACTGCACTTCTGCACTCCACTTCTGCTCCTATTAGGTGGACTCGTCAGTACCTTAAAGTCATAGGAAATACTCCCGAGCACCCTGTATAACGTCCAGTACACACGCTTACAAGAGAAATGTCAAAAACCGTACTTGAGCTAGACGTAACATTTTCGCAGTTGCTTGGTACGGCTACGCTCATTCATATTCCACGTTATTTACAGTCCAGCGCATTTCCTTGAGCAATTTACCCGTGAACAAAAGAAACGGCAAGATTTAAAATCCTTGCCGACGACGGCCCAAAAAGAGGATCACGACAGCACATGAGAATGACGTAATAGCAGTGCATGGGACTAAAAACCTTTGTGTCCTTTGATATACATACAACGTATCATGTTACAAAACTGTCTAGTGCTCTGCCTTCGGATGCGCTAGCCTAAATTTGGCGGTACTATTCTGGACTTAAAAATATTATTTTAATATTAAAAATATAAATTCTCTTATTAAAAATAATATAATGTGTCTTTAACTCCTTACTTACAAGTGTCCATACACTTGAAAATTTGGTGATCTTCGCAAATTACTTTGTTCTGACGTTGATTCTAAAGCCTGTTCAAGTTTTCAAAAAAGTTACGAAAACTGTATGAAAATCGGTCGATTATGTTCGAGTGATACTTGATTAAATTAAATGCAAAAAAACCGTTTGTGTTTAAATTATATACCTACGAGAACATGGTACGAGAATATTAAACCAAATATCCGTAGAGACGTACCGTCAAGCGTTCCGGTACGATGTCGTGTAAAGATCGAAAGGGGTGTGGATTTTCATCTTTCTCCTAACAAGTTAGCCCGCTTCCATCTTCGATTGCATCATCACTTACCATTAATTAGGTAATTGTAGTCAAGGGTTAACTTGTACAGAATAAAAAAAATTACTAATTGCTGATTTGGCTATATGTACGAGTATGTTTGTTACGTAAGCGTGCCCTAACCACTCATCCAATAAAAATAAACAAGGTGAATTGAAGGCGGATACACTATGGCCTCCATGGCGCAGTGGTATGCTCGGTGAATTTACAAGACGGAGGTCCTGGGTTTGATCCCCGGATGGACCGATTGAGGTTTCTTATATGATCCAGGTCTAGTGGGAGGCTTCAGCCGTGGCTAGTTAGCACCCTACCGGCGAAGACGTCATCAACCCATATTCGGCTCACTGCTGAGCTCGAGTCTCCTCTCAGAATGAGAGGGGTTAGGCCAATAGTCCACCACGCTGGCCCAATGCGGATTGGCAGACTTCACACACGCAGAGAATTGAGATAATTCTCTCGTATGCAGGTTTCCTCACGATGTTTTCCTTCACCGATTGAGACACGTGATATTTAATTTCTTAAAATGCACACAACTGAAAAGTTGGGGGTGCATGCCCCGGACCGGATTCGAACCCACACCCTCCGGAATCGGAAGCAGAGGTCATATCCACTGGGCTATCACAGCCGGCGAAGACGTACCGCCAAGCAATTTAGCATTTCGATACGATGTCGTGTAGAAACCGAAAGGGGTATGGATTTTATCCTCTTCCTAACAATTTAGCCCGCTTCTATCTTAGATTTCATCAACACTTACCATCAGGTAAAGAATAATAAAAAAAATAAGTAGGTACATTAATATTAAAACTATTAAAGTTAAATCACAGTAAAGATATACAAGCAGTATAGTAACTCGGCCGTATTTTTGAAATAATACAGCCGCGCGGTACGTAAACATGTGATAGGGCTGCCCGCCTGCAGCATTTTAATTACATTTGCTAACTTTGTATTTCTATTTAGTTTTGTGATTGTAAATAAACTTTTTTTATATAAACAAATAAAATACTTTATAAATTGTAGTAAATTGGGAAGTGATCAATAAAATGCATGTTGTTTTTTGATTGGTAGATTTAAATAAGGCTGATACTGATCAATGATTGAAGAACCTTCATATATTTATTTTGGTGATGTCATCTAGGTATTACCACCACACTAGGTGACCAAATAATAAAAAACCAGTCAAGTGCGCAGTGTAGGGTTCCGTAGATTATGTTAGCACTTTAATCCCTTATGTAATGCATAAAATACCGATAACGATACCCCACACTATAGAATAAACGATAAAAAATTGATCCTGACTTGGCATGTAGGGAAGGAACCACAAAAAAAAATTGAGATTGACCGGGTTCGCTAGTTTACTAAAAAAATCTGGATAGGTATATTAATATCAGCCGGCTCTTTACTCTTTTTATTCAAATACATTAAAGTATGAGCAACACAATGATGTTGTTAAATTCAAACAACTTCTTTACTTAACTTTTTTATGATATTAAAATACAGGTATACAAAACATACATGTCATAAGATTTAAATCTATGTATTACATAATAATCAAAGAAAACAACCTAAATGAAGAAGTTAATAAAAAAATATTTAATAATATTATATTACCGTTTTCGTCATTTACCTATTTACACAATTTTATTATTTAAGCATTTATTTATATATATATTTTTTAATTATAATACAAAATATTAATCAAACTTTATAAAAATAATAGCCCACCAGTTGCGAGGCTTTTTTTCCTAGTCGTCATAATTAAAAATCCAATACACTGTGCGTTCGTCACCGCGGCACAGTCGCGACTGTCTTCACCCTACGATCACCCCACGTTCGGGGTGCGTAGGTATAGCTCGCGTTTCGACCTCTAGAATGAAGTCAACCTACTGGTTATACTGTGGTTAAATTCACAGATGTACCTAACTACGAATTCCACTATACATAAAGAAAAAAATATTATTATAAAAACAATAAACAATAAACAGCTCTGACGAACTCAATGACACCTCACATGCCAAAGAAATTGACATACATACACACATACACATACAAACATACACATATACATACACTCGAAAAACATTACCCTCCTTTTGACGCAGTCGGGTAAAAATTCCCCTAACCAGAATAATACCTCGCCTTCATTCGGTACCCGTAAACCCGCTAATGTCACATGGAATAAGAATAAAACGTGGATATTAAGATGAGAGCCTTTGAAGGATTGTGAAGCCAAAAAGAGTAACGATGGTACTCCACTGTTACTTGCTTTATATTGTTGCTTCCGTAGGTACGACGTTCAGTCATACTTAGTTTAAGTACCTATTCAGAAATGCAGTCTGCATTTGCGAAAGCGGACAAAATATGTGTCGAATTTTTAGAATAAAAGTCCACGATATCTGTTTATTTTCCTGAAGAGCACCTATTTCAGGCTTTTGAAGGTATGATAAATCTCCTGGAGTATTTGAAAAAAGATTCACTTTATCTAATTTTGCTAATGAAATCGAGGCTGTTTCTTGTCGGATCCTCTCTGTATAATCTTCCAAAATTTTAGTAGTAGAAACAACAGTAGTACCTAGTAGTACAAACAACGATCTAGGTAAAATATAGGTATAATTACAAATTTGATGTTTTGTCAAAAGTGCTTGTAGACTAAGCCTATACTTGCAATAAACAAATTTGAATTTAAAGAATAACGCCATAAAAAGTAGGAGTAGGTCTTTGGAAACAGTTGATAATGAAATTAATTACTTTTTTGTTAGATTTTTATTCCGGACTTTAACAATAAACATGGCAAATCAATTATATGAAAATTTAGTAGGTATATCTAGTTATAGCTTGGCAACTTCACTCGTAACACTCCCGATGTTCCGCGTAGGGCGCGTGTAGCGATGAATGAAAAACCCACGACTGATGCTCGTCACTTCCCCGCACGCACGATTTTACACCTGCACAGTCTTTCCCCCTGTCGCTCCCATCATTATCTTTACCTGTTATGCTATTCTACCAGCACGGACTTGTCTACAACCAACCACTATTACGAACATCCCAACTACGAGCTGATACTAAGAATTTCTAGAAAGAAAGGAAAATCCAATATTTCATTATTCCTTTGTACATTCCTTAGTCTCAAAGGGCTTCCTTAGTCATTGACGCAGCTTATATATTTTATCGCGTATAGAATATTTAAATTAACTCAACAAAACGTGCTATAGTGCGGTGTAGAAACCGTTAAATTCCCCAAAGGTTTCTACAAGCTAAACCCATTGTTTCTTTAAACGCTTTCAATAAAGATGCAAATGGACTGTCTACGGCTGTCCGCGAATTGACTCGCCAAACTATTTTATCTTTGAAAGTGGTTTTAGTGAACTTACTGTTTCTTCTGTAAATGTTGATTTTTAGTTCTTGAATAGCGCAATTTCCAAGATTAGATGGTAGTGTTTTATAAACGAGTATAATATAAGTTGTTTTGGTTTTTCAACTAGGTTATGACTTTATACAAACTTCTGTTTATTAGCCCAGGATCCGTGGTGGTGAGCCGTACTTTTAATACCCCCTTCTTCCAACATGTATCAATAACGAGGTAATTAAAAGTTGTTGTTTAATGAATAGCCTATTTTACTACAAATTGCGTGGTACATTATCTTGTTCCGACGCTCAGAAATTTTCATTACCTGGTTATCAGAATCAAGAATTTTCATAAATATAAAAGTTGAGCGTCTCATGATGCTACTCGCAGAAAATTTACTAAATAGTAATCACTTGTAAAAATCCTGGAATGTATATATTAATGCTTAAAATTTTGCATGTGATTTGAAAATGATCAAACTTTTTGTCAAATAAAAACGTATGCTACATTCGTCAAATATCAAGTTTGATAAACAAGTTTTTCGAACTTCAGTTTTTGTCAGTCTATTTTGATGGCCTAATAGGGCTGGCCTTCCTTATATGAAAGGGGATACGAAACTTAGGTCCACCACGCTGTTCTAATGCGGGAATAGGGTGAAAATATTAGGTATTAGGGTTAAATTCATTAAATACCACTATCAGACATTAATGATATTGACCGGGACCGATGACTTAACGTGCTCTCTGAGGAGAATTTTAAGTCAAAATTTCTTGTATGAAAGAAGAGCTCATGTTACAAATTCCTTGATTCAGTTGTTTGTTAGGCAGCGTACACAACATCACGCTGCAGGTCACGTTGGTGATTATGTGCAGTAATATTTTGTGTTGTATTACCATTTATCGTAAATTGTTTAGTGTGGGCATGGAGAAAATCCCTTAAACCTACACCCAAGGTCACAAGTCCTGGGACCTGCTCGATGTGTTTCCTCTACTACAAAATAATGGCACACTCACTGTTGCTGCTAAACGTCACGTCATACTTAGTATCTCATAGCACGACCCAGGACTTCGAGATCCGAAGCCACGTCCAAAGCTAACTACGGAAGCAGTTAGATAAGCCAATATACCTATAGGTATTATTTAATACTCTACTTCTTAGTCACAGTCACAGTTTTAAGGATTTAAACTAAGGTAATCGTATCAATGTGAAAATCCAAGAGATTCGATGAGCAACTAAATTAAATTTCATAAATCTCATTCAAGTTATATTTTCCGATTGCGAAATTGCAGTTTTAAAAGATCCGTCGTTAAAGTACTCTCGGGTACATTAAGAAAATTACTTTTCCACTAATCTATTTATATCTTCTACAATCTTAGTATAAAACTGCTACCGTGACGTACCTACCTATATAATATTTGGAAATTATATTTGGATAAGACTTTATATTAGGTTTAATTTTTATTCAACTTATATGAAAAATGTGAAAGCCTTCTGGGTGCAATTTAGTACAGATATAGATATTTTTTAGCAGTCTCGGAAGTGATTACAAAAATAAGAAAACTAATGCCAAAATAAGACCCTATAATGGCAGAGAATGACCTTGAGCGAAGTCACGCACTTGTGAACGTTTTGTGTAGGGTTAAAGGTACCTTTGACTGTTAACAAACACTCCCCTTTTCCACTCAAGTCACTCTTCCCGCCTATCCCAAGTAATCCATAAAGAATTACACAACAAGAGATGTGGACGGTTCGAACGCCACGAGCACACTGAAGCCGTCCGTACCGCAAGTCGTTGCAACGCGGCGATAACATATTGGGCTTCAAATTTGTTAGAACACATAGGCCAATAATAGTCTCGTAGGAACGCATTTTTGCGGGTAGCACTGCGGGGCACACTCGTAAATATATAAACGCATATTTAAAGCTGCTGAAAGTATCAAGATAAAGTGTTTTGTGAAACAGTACTTACCAATTTTTCTTTTGTGACATGAGTTTGAACTTCGAATCCATGAATTCCTGCCCCTGCGCATTTTATAAAATTACAGCGATGTGACATAATTTCCATGGCAACATTATTAATGACATTTTATTTTTGTCATTCCATAGAAAAGTTCAAACTAAAACTTGTTATAGGCGAATACTACATCGATGAGTATAAAATAGCAGAATCACACCCCAGGTGTTCAACTCGTCGTTTAAACCTAAGCTTTTGATTCTTTGTTATATACTCATTACTGGTATATTGCAAACAAACTGTATTAAATATCAATCCCTCGTGCACATATATCACAGTCATAGCAAGTTTATAGCTAAAAACTTTTTAATATTAAAATACGCCACTGAAACAGAAACGTTGTAACCACAAAAAATGAGCGAATTTCAATAATATAATAACGGTGTTTGCGTACTTAAGTAGTTAACTTTTGGTAATATTAAATATACTCGAACAGTCGGGGTGCTTTAATGAATATTAATGGTCCAAACTCTGGAATCAGGCGTGACATGGGCCGCGGCACCGAGGAGCCTAAATAAATCACGCTGGGGCCTTAAGTATCGTTATTTTGTACCGCCTTTGTACATATTTTCCAAGATAGCGTTAAGCCCCGACGGGATGGTGCGAGTTAAATAAACGTTTTACTGCCGCCTTAGAGATTAGTCGCAGAATGTGCGGAGTCAGCGTAAGCGCTGCTTGTTTATACATTGATTGTTTTGTTTATGAGGGATGACAACTGTTGTTGTCTTCGATAAATTACAACGGCACTTAAAGTAAAGGTTGAGTAAATCTATAATGCTTTTTTTCGAACGAACGAGCGATGCTCGAAGTATGTCTACGTGATCGAATCATGAAATAAGGAAATCCACAGAAGAACCAAAGTTGTCTTTTAGCCTAAAGAGTTGTAAAGCTGACGTAGTTCATTGCCGGGGCATAAAGCTCGAAGATCCGATTGACGTTAATGTCCTATGGTGCTGGAACGGCGATCCCGTGACGGAAACCGGAGTTCCCCGCTAGGTGGAGCGACGACGTCAAGCGGGTTACAGGTAGTAGCTGAACAATATTTAAAAAAAAAACGGTATTCTGTAAAGTCGATTTACTGACGATAGTTGAACGTGACAACATCATAAGAAAATACTGATGGAATGGTTGCATTTTTCAAAAAAAATTGTTCGTTTTTCTAAAATACTGTTTAACAATCTTTATAGACCAGAATATACTTTATTTCTTGTAAAAAAGTTGGCAATCCTACAGTGAGTGAACGACGCATGACGTCACTTTTTTCGAGTGTGCAGCCGGCTCCATCGAATTGTAAGACGTTGTCACGTCAAAAATATTCGAAATTTTTATAGCAAATTAAAAAAAAATACTTTCATAGTCCGATACTGCACATTCATACAATCGAAGAGACATTATGCGCAGGAAAAGCAAAAGAAAATTTAGCCTTTGACCATAATCTCACCTGATGGTAAGTGATGATGCAATCTTGGATGGAAGCGGGCTAACTTGACAATTCTGAAGTTTAACGAAAATAGGTAAACAGTTTTATAGATACAGAAGTATACTGTGGTGATAGTAACGAGTTTAAATATTTGTACGTCAAGTTAAAACTAAAGGTACAAACGTTTTGATATGCCGGTATGAGACCGGAATATCATACTCAAAACTGGCACCCGCCCGGTGAATCTATGAATAGCTAAGTCTCTGACCCAAAAACTATTATATCGTCACCAACTCACACCAATTTCATCAGTACTTGTCATTACACGTTCGTTTTTCCTTCAGTTAAAATACAACCTAACAGTTAAAACTATGTAACTCTATTTTAAAAGATAACTACTGCATCAGGTTATATATAATTAAAACCATTCCAGTGCGCGGTTTAGTTTTATTAGTAAAACTTTATTATTGCAAGTTGCACTTACCTTAGTATTTATTTAGTTGTAAAATTGTAATTAAGGAAGTGCTACCAACTACCTATTATTATTGTTCGAAACATTTCTGCATTTTGAACGTTTAAATAACATTTTCTCCTTAATTACTGTCTGGCTATAGTTCACTAATTGCTTAAGTTCTAGCAGATTTTACCCTCACGGAGAAGTGTCTTTTAAAAGTAAGAATATCTCGTCACCGCGTCTTTCACCTGTTACAAATTGGCTGAAGTTACTCATACCGTTTGAGTTATATACAATTATTTTTCCGGATATACTTAATGTTGTACTAAATATAAAATTTACTATTAACATTAGTTACAGCCGTAATAGACCAGTATATGATTTCCGCCTTCGGACGGTGTACATTTGAACCCGGTACAGTTTGGGTTGCTAATCATGATGATATATAAATTTTCCTAGTACCATCGATTAGAAGATGTGCTATTCATTCATTATATTTACTTGAATTTTATAATTTAACTAGCTGACGCCGTGCGGAATTACCCACGTGGTTCCCATTCCCGTGGGAAAACGGGGATAATATATAGCCTATAGCCTGGCTCGATAAATGGGCTATCTAACACTGAAATAATTTTTCAAATCAGACCTGTAGTTAGGGAGATTAGCGCGTTCAATCAATCAAACAAACAAACAAACTCTTCAGCTTTATAATATTAGTATAGATTAGTTTACATATTTTTATAGCCACATATATTCACGCGCAAAACTATAAAAAAATACTCGTACCTACTACACACATACTCATACTTAATCAAACACAATTACACACACATTTATGTGTACAACACATCTATCTTTTTGATTTATGTTTTTTTATTATTTGTGTTTATTTTGTGTCATTTTCTAAATTGGCTGAGGTATTCGGCCGTGGTTAAGCCATAAAACCATCGTCGAGCCATTTAGAGTTCCTGTACGCATCCTATAAATAATTCATTTGAACAGTTGTATTTAAGTTGCTTGATAGTTACAATCATTTTTTTTTGTATTCTTTACAAGTTAGCCCTTTATTACAATCTCACCTGTTGGAAAGTGATGATGCAATCTAAGATGGAAGCGGACTAATTTGTTAGGAGGAGGATGAAAATCCAAACCCCTTGCGGTTTCTACACGACATCGTACCGGAACGCTTAATCGCTTGGCGGTACGTCTGGTGCGTCTTTGTTGGTAGGTTGGTAACTAGCCACAGCCGAAGCCTCTCACCAGCCAACATATATTATTTATAAATTGCTCTTGTAAATTCAACACGTCAACTTACCTGTAGAAAAAAAGGAAATAGAAAAAGCGGCCATAGAATGAATAGAGTCGCGTGTCCTACTCATAGGACATTTTGTATTCACCCCGGTTACCTTCTTTCCTTGCAATAGGGATCTTTTACTTGATTCTGCTTTTCTTGAATTGATGGTTTTGCCTTATCGCTTTTATGACGCTTAATTTTAATGTCGATTTTTGTTCTAATAGGTACTATCATAATCATTCTCAACCCATATTCGGCTCACTGCTAAGCACGAGTCTCCTCTCAGAATGAGAGAGAGAGAGGGTTAGGCCAATAGTCCACCAAGCTGGCCCAATGCGGATTGGCACACGTCACACACGCAGATAATTATGAAAATAATCTGGTATGCCGGTTTCCTCACGATGTTTTCCTTCACCGTTTCTATTTCTAATAGGGATACTGGTGTACAAAGTACGGCAAACCAAGCGAAATGCTGTAAAGCTATTTTTCTAAACAATGTAATACCTAGTTTCTTCATCTGTTTTCTACTACAGAACAACGAGATGCCGTGAATTTTAGCATCCATATGGTTTATTATATTAAGTTGACACACATAAATCGTTTTACAACGTTTTTAGCCTAAAATGTGGAAATGCCTTTGGGATGTCACGCCTTAATGTTCTGCATCTTCAAGTAGAACGAATAGGCATCTATTAACCTACCAAAGGACTCCAAATTTAATATCATAAATGCAAGCATAGATGGTATAAAAAACCTTATCATCTGCAGGACATAGGCCTTTTGTAGGGACTTCCAAAGATCACGATCCTGAGCCGCCTGAACTCAGCGACCCAGCGGCTTGCTTGATGTCGCTGAAGTGGCAATGGTCGGGGCACATAGTTCGAATAGCCGATGGACGTTGGGGTCCCGATGTGCTGGAATAGCGACCCCGCACATAAAACGCAGTATTCGTCGAACCCCAGGTTGACTGACGACATCAAGCGAGGCGCAGGGAAGCGCTAGGTGCATTTCGGCTTACGATCGTGGTCATTAGAAGTCCCTACAAAAGGCCCATGTCCTGCAGTGCAAGTCCATCGACTGATGATGATGATGATTAATGGGAAATATACAATCCATTTCAATTCTTATCACAAATTCGTGTATATACTTACGCGTAATTGCTCTCATTGAATGCCGTTAACTTCATGAAGCAAACAGACGTACTTTGCGCCAGATAGCGATAGGTGTACGTTCGCAATTTTAGGTCCGTTTTTTATTTTCAACGAATAAGACAATCCAAGATAAAATACGACTTTAGGTACGGAGGCGTGGGGACGTGCTATACACGACAGCTGCTTTATTTATGTCCTCAATATTTTACAAACCATAAAAATTCTCTTTGAAAATAAGAAACGTTTTATCTTAATAGATTTTTAAAATGTGGCGAGGTGCGCTATCGTTTCCCCATATTAATTATTTCATGTAACATTATTCAGTAACATTTACTACCAGACTAGGGCAAAGCCAAAAGGAAATGTTGTAAATGTTACTGAATATTGTAACATGAAATCTTCTATAATATAAAAATGAATCGCAAAATGCGTTGGTAAGCGCATATCTCAACAACGCCTGGACCAATTTGGCCAATTCTTTTTTTAAAATGTTCGTTGAAGTTCTAGGATGGTTATTACGGCGAGAAAAATTCGAATAATTGCCGGAAAAACCATAAAAATAGTCTTTTTTGTCTTTTTCCCATACAAATGTTTTCTAACTTAAACGTAGTTAATTTGAGCTTTATTGTTATTGTATAAAGTTCATATTAATAATAATTATAAAACGGGGTAGGGTAGGGGTAGGGTACGGGAAGGGTACGGTAGGGGTAGATAAAAGTTTACATCGAGTTTAACGCGGACGAAGTCGCGGGCGTCCGCTTGTAATTAATAAAAGGAGGAGTGGACGCCTACCAATGCTCCTCTCAAAGCGTGGAGAAATTAGGCTTAGAATTCATCATCATCATTATCAGCATATTATAACGGCCTACTACAGAACCAAGCTTCCCTCCAAATAAAAAAATGCATATGGATTTTATACCCACCACTATGCGCATTTGCGAGTTAGGTTTAGAACTACAAAGTGGAATTTCATAACTGCTATCTAATTTGGCGTTTTTTATTCGTTTTATAACTACCTAAATTTATTTATTTTTGCCGCGATTCTAATATAAATATAACCGGAATACTCTAACAAAAATGTCTAATATCTTTTGGCTTTGTGGTGATAAAGTGACAATGCCATTATGTCGTAGGTATTATATTATCGAGAAAATATAATGCGTGAATAAAGAAGGAGCCATTGAATGCGGACCCGCCTTTGCTAGGCGTGGGTCCGGAAAATAGACATCCACCCTTTTTAGAGATTAAATTATAGTTCGTATTTTCCGGGACCATACGGCGTTAGGGACTATTTTTTTGTAAATTTTGTACTTGAATGGATATTATATTCACACCTTCAAAAAAGTTAACCATTCAATCATTTTCCGCTTCGAAAGGAAAAAATAAATTTTCATAACGTAATCCTCAATTCAGTGGGTAACAGTCTTTTTAATCCCAAAGATATAATTAATTATACTGTTATAATTAAGTTTTCATACTCTGAAAAGTATATATTTTACCTCATTTTGCTTTTGCTATTTATTTAATTAGGTTTTTGGTCAGCGTTTTATTCAGAAATCCGTCTCTCAAACGTTACATAAAATAAATAAATGATTAAATAATAATAGAGATTATTTGGTTGATACTTGGACCTTGCTCAGAAGATAGCGCCATGTGGAATGTTGAGTCAACTGTTATTGTTCCGCTAGCCGTTTCTGTCAGTGGTCTTATAACGAAACTTATATTCATCACCATCATCATCGTTAACAGCCGATGGACGTCCAATGCTGGACATGGGCCTTTTGCATGGACTTTCAAACAAAACGGTCTCGAGCCGCGAGCATCCAGCGGCTCCCCGCAACCCGCTCAGTCCACCTAGTGGGGGGTCGACCAACACTGCGCTTTCCGGTACGGGGTCGCCATTACAACACCTTGGGACCCCAACGTCCATCGGCTCTTCGAGCTATGTGGCCTGCCCATTGCCACTTCAGTTTTGCGACTTGCTGAGCTATATCAGTGACTTTAATTCGTCTGCGGATCTCGTCATTTCTGATTCGATCACGAAACTTATATTAACTATTTATAACTAATAAAGCTTCGGTCAACACCTTAAGTAGCTTTCGCTTAACTGTTGGATCAAGGGTCGATACAGAAGGCAGTGATCCTTGAGTCGGCGCGTAATATGAGGAGGTTCCTCACTCTGAAGCTCTAACTACCAGTGGCCCTAACTGCCCTAGGCCCCGCAACGGCAGTGCTGGATGTTTTTAAGTTATTACATAGCTTTTATCGCGGGCTTTGAGCACGGCGACCGAATCAAGAAATTGCGTAATGAAAATAAACCTAACACTCAAGCCGTTGTCAAGTTAACACATTTCGACATTGTCATATCGACTCAACTAGACAAGAGATGTGAAACCAAGGAGCAAAACTTATTAAACCAGAGTTTAATTCCAGCTCACATTTTTTTTATATTTATTCTTTTATTTATTTATTTTTATTAAATAAAAGAAAATAATAAATAGAATAAATAAATAATTATTATTGCATAAATGTTGATAAAAAATGCTAAGCTAAACCGCGGCAGTCCCCGAGTGCCACACGTATTTTTTTTAAATATATTTAACAGTGTATTCTCATCTTTGTAAAAATTAAAAAAAAAATTGACAGACAAAAATTAGTTTTTTTTTAATAAGAAAAATATTGCAACAGTCTCAAATATTGTGGTGTCGTCGGCATGCCCAATATATGACAATATATGACGGTGCGAACAAAAAGTTCGTAACATATAGGAACATTCAGTGGAATTGGCAATACCGGCCGAACAGGGTTGCGATACTTTGCAAAATATAATTTTTTGTGGGAAAAAAGTAGTTTTATGAGCGTAATATGTTTTTACCTTGCGGGAGAGCTTAAGGAAAAATCTACAACAGAATCAATTTAAAAGTATGAATTTATATTTTTTGAAGTACATATCAGCTGGTCTATCTTCGTCATACAACAATGACTAAATGAACAAACTGTATTTGACTTTGACATTGACATCCTAAATTTGTCAATACATGCATAAAATGTAAATCATCATTAAGAGCTCATTATTAAGCATGAGTTTCCTCTCATAGAGAGGTAGGCTAAAATAATCCACCACACTGACCAATGCGGGTTGGCAGACTTCTCACACGAAGAAAATTAAGAAAATTGTCATCTGATAATTTAAATAGGTATCAGTTATCACATATCTTAAATGGTTAAGAAAAAAACATCGCGAGGAAATCTGCCTATTTAATTTCTTAAAATCCACATTACTAAAAGTTCAGAAGGAGGTATGCCCCGGACCGGATTTAAATTTACGATCTCCGAATCGTAAGTAGAAGTCTGTATTGGGTTATCTATCACACAACGTAGGGGTTAACCAAAAGTAGCGGCGAATCGTGAGGCTTGCAACCATCCTTAAATGACCATTCTGTCAAGAGTATAGCGACAAAGAAGACCTATCACAGCTCTCAATGTAAATGGTTGTCAAAATGTAAATGGTTTACCTTGTAATTAAGCAATTAGTCTAAAAATGCCACTCTAAAACGTTTCATACATGGTATCTTAGTCTGTAAAAAAGGCAACTTGAGAGCATTTAAAATGCTAAATATCCGTTCCTTGGCTATTTTGGGAAAATTCCAGACATTCTTGCTCGTTGCCGTGTTTTTACGCGGCTAACTTAATGCCTAATTCATTGCTGAATCTCAATGCGATTTATACATGAACGTTTCTCGCTTCAAGTAATGAAATTTATTGCGTGTTTAAGTTTCAATTAACTTTAGTCCAGATCTTACAGTGAATTACGACGCGACTGGGGGTGGCATTTAAAACGTTAAACATCTCGAATGTTTATGAATAAAATAATGTATTTATACCTATTTATAGCTTTTTTTTTTAAGAATATTAGATAGTAGGGGACGCCCGCAATTTCGTCCGCGTGGAATTCTGTTTTTCCACTTATTCCGTGGGAACCATTTTCCGGGATAAAAAGTCCATCAGAGGTAAAATCTATTTCCATTCCAAACAGCCAAATCGGTTTGATAGTCGCAACGCAAAGGAGGAACAAACATACACGCACAAACTTTCGCCTTTATACTATTAGTGTGACGTCTTTTAAAAATTCTTTTTTTCAATTAAGCGAAATAACATTGTGATAGGAGAACACATATACACACAAGCATTTTTAAGACTCTACCACTGGTTCGGTAGGCAGGTTCTGTTGAAAAAAGAAGGAAAGGAACTATACAGTTGTTGTTTGTACTTAGGACTAAAAACATACATACAGCCGAACGTAGAACCTCCTCCTTTTTGGAAGTCGGTTAAAAAGCTTATTAACTTGCTTTCGGGGAACAGGAAAAAACATAGTTTATGCACTATTTCAACTTACTCAAAAGTCTATAAGAATGATAATACTATTAGAGACCTACTTACACAAAATAATCATAGCAGACTGATTCACTAACTTTGACGTTTGAGACTATAAATGTCATCCGATGCCTACCAAGAAACCTTCGTGGATATCATACAGTAGATGATATTTCTCAGTTGAGTTGGTGTTTATAGGTTGTTAATAAATACCAATTTAATGAATAGGCCAGCAGCAACTTGAGTTATCACTGATTAACATGACATGTTCGGTAGTTAGAAATTCGAGTGTAATGTATAAGGGAAGACGCCGTTTTCATACTCGCAGAAATAAATTATTAAGTTTGAGACGGGCTCGAGGAAGCTTTACTTATAAAGATACTTGGACACTCAGCCGTGAGGCCAAAAGCTGCTAGAACTTAAGCAATTAGTGAGCAATAGCCAGACAGTAATTAAGGGGAAAATGTTATTTGAGCGTTGGAAATGGAGAAATGCTCCGAGCAATAACAAATGTGAGCACTTCGTTAATTGCTTTTTTATCGACTTTCCTTGTAGTGCAACTGCATTTGTAGGGTTTTAGAAAGTGCAACCATATTTTGTCTCCACCATTGAATTAGCAACAGGTTTTACATACCATAAATCTTTTCTAGCTATGACATTAATATTATAACTTTGAAGTGAGTCTGTCTGTTCTTTTCTGTTTTTATGGCTCAATCGATAGATGATCATCGATTTTGATGGATTTTGGTACAGAGAAAATTGGACGTTCGTGCAGAAAATAAGCTACTTTTCGTCTCAAAAATATAAATTGAAGGGAGTAAAATAGGGGTTGTAAATTTGGTAGAAAGTCCTTTTTAAGAAATCGCTTTAATATATTTATATACTCTTACATATTTAACATAGAATTAAAAAAACAATGGAGTTGGAAATGTGCTCAAGGATGCTATCCTAGTGTTCTGTTTCTTTTCTGGGATAAATTCAATTACAAGTCTAGGCTACGTTATCGAGAGTTTGTACTAATATGGTACATTTTGATTAACACCACCACGATCTCAAAGAGATTGCTCAATAATTACAAAAGACTACCTGCGAGTGCCTAGATCCTGGTAACAACAAACATGATTTTTCATTGTTTAATCTTTGCTATATTATATTGACCTATCAACTCACATTGAATCAGCATGGTGGGTCTATTGGTTTTGTGAAAATTAATGAACTGTACCAAATGATTTTTTAATTTGTTAATTAGGTGCAATATCGTAGCGTTCTTCTTTTGAATATTTAATATTAAAAATTTAACGAGTAAAAGCTCTTTCATACTAGCGTAGACGCACAGCGAATATTAGGCGTATACGTAAATTGTCGTGGCGTAACATAGTAATCATAAACTCTGCCTGTTTCCCATCTATTACTGAGACGGGCAGCGTGACGTCAGGAATGTGTATTCAGCAATGAAAATCTTCGTATAGTTCCAACAAAGTGTATTATCACCAACAAAGATCGCGCTCGACTGACAACCAGACGACAAAATAATTACCGACTATGACTCAAACAGTTTTACAATTCAAAATGGTTTCTGTATCTTACAACTACTTTTTAATTATACAGTTTTACGGCTTAGTCTAACATTATGAAATTAATATCATTATAATATTTAAATTAATTATAAAATGTAAATAGTTTACTTTAATCTGAGTTTAAATAATAAAGCTAAAGATAGAATCTTTAGGTTTAGTCAAATCAGTATCTTATAAACGAAAAACTGTAATCATGACAGTGAAGAATTATTATCAGCAAATAACAGACAATGTTTATAATAACATATAGATAGTTTAGTATATTTATAGTTTGTTAGATGGAACTCGTAGGCCCTCGTAACACATCTACCTATTCAATTTGTACGATTCTCAACAATTATTGTTTATCATATCTTTATTTGGCCAGTATATTTTATGGTGTAAAATACTTTAGGACATATTCTCATGCCTACCAAACACCTATTACAAAAAATAATTTTATATTATAGTTTCGGAGGAATGTGTGACATCTAACACTGAGATTGTTATATATTACAATGTTAAGAATGTCTAATGTATATTTTTCTACTGTATAAAAATAAGTCGGGTTTTCCTTCCTGACGCTATAACTCCAGAACGCACGAACTGATTTCCACGGTTCTGCATTCGTTGGAAAGGTCTCGGGCTCTGTGAGGTTTATAGCAAAGAAAATTCGGGAAAATGTAGGGGTAGGGTAGAGTAGGGTTGGAGTTGGGTAGGGGTAGGGTAGTGTAGGGTAGGGTAGGGGTAGGGTAGGGGTAGAGTTGAGTAGTGGTAGTTGAAAGTTAACATCGAGTTTCACGCGGACGAAGTCGCGGGCGTCCGCTAGTTAAACAAATAAAAATCTGTCTTTTTTTATCGTGTCGACAGTGTTGCGCTAGAGAGACGTCTGAAACGCCATAAGTGTGAAGGGATTGAAAGGGCGAGAACGCGCTATCCGTATTATTATTTCCCAATCCACCCTCGTAACTTAAGCTCATCCGTATTTCTTAAGCTCTCAGCAAGGAAGCACGTCTCAGTTTCACAAATCTAATTTTTCTCTCCTGAGAATTCCTTTTTGAGAACTATCGGGATTCCGTTCGGCCGGTATTGCCAATTCCGCTGAATGTTCCTATCCGTTAAAAACTTTTGTAGTTATCTTCATGTATCGGACACTAGTAACATCACAATATTGGAGATGATTTATAATGATATCCGATAGTCTACATTATAACGGGGAGTTAAAGTTTGAATAGAATGGGATTTCTGTTTATGTGTTTACGGGTCTTCCATGTAACGGTTTTAGGATAAGATTGTGTTACGATAAAGCTTTAAACGGGTATTGAGATAATAATAATTTGTGTTGTCTTTCTATTTTATGGTCTCTTAAAACGGAAATTATGAGTGAGATGTTTCTGGGTGCCTGATTTTATCGAACAATCGTCTTTGTCTTTGAATGTAATCATTGTTATTTAACTTAAAAGAATACGAACACAGTAGAATTGTCAAGCTTTGTACGATAATGAATTTGAAACAAATTTTTATGACCTTAATACATAGCTTTTATGTGTATGTGTGAGTGTGTGTGTGTGTGTGTATTCATGATAGTGTTGTTATCTTTTCTGGCAATCCTGCTACTAGTAATTTTTTTATATAAAAATTAATTATGTAAGATAAAAATATATCAGTTCTGTAAAAATACGTAAACAGAATTATCACTTGATATTAAAAAGATCGAGTTACTTTTGGGTATTACGGGTTTCAGTAACTCATCAAGTATTTTCTATCTATGAATTTCATATGTCATTATTTTATCTTATACATTTAGTTGAAACAGTTTACTGTTCATCTGTTTTACCTAATATTCAAAGCAATATTTTTTTTTATTCTCGAAATGTTTTTAATGCCATAAAATATAATTATTATTTCGGTATCATCCATACAATTTTGCTTTCATAGGGTTATTCACGTATACGATCTCGTAAAGTTAATTGTCTACAAACACAACACCTCCCCAAATGAAATGGGATGAGTAGTTAGCAGCAGGGTTTTCGTATTTTCATTGCGCCATAAAAGTTTTTATGTGCTGATTATTTTCATTAATATGGAAGATAGCTTCATTAAACAGTGTTCGTTTGATATGTAAATTAGTTAATTAAGCTAAAACGCTCTGACTGCAGTGTTTAACGATAAAAATGCGGGTTTTATGAGAAATTCAACGGATTCAATCTTAATTTTTTTTTCTTTTTTGTTTATCGAGGGTTTGTTCATTATTGAACATGCCATAGGAAATTATAGGAGCCACATTATACATTTAATAATACCTTATATACATACGATTAATCGCTATATTACTTAACTCTTAAATATTAGCATTGTCTGCTGTTATCAATCGATGAAAAATAACAAGAAGGTTAACAATTCGACGTGTATATTTTTATGTATGTATGTACACGTGTAATTTTTACTGAGTCCAATTTTGATATTTTTTTACTCAATTATAAAACCCATTTACTAACGGTATATAAGAAACAAAACAGATAATATGTATGAATAAAACACACAGCGTTGAGATGAAGAAGCTGATGTAAATTTGCCTTAATCTAGGTTGTCTGTGGATAAAAACTTGCCAAATTGTCTGCAATTATATACCTGTCTTTTTCTTTAGAAAAGGATACCCGCTGCTTTCTAACAACTTACTTGACTTTGTTTCATAAAATGTTTGAGAAGAAAATAATATGTTAGTGTATAATTTGTGGCTATTGTCTTAGCTCGTATCGATTGTCATATTGATCGATTGTCATAACGTATAATGGTACTAATAAAAAAAATTAGGTCCACTAGTAGTGTTTCGCTAGTTTTTAATTGTGTTAAACAAATAAAGAGTAATAATATAATTAATAAATTAATTAATCATCACCTTAATTAGTGTCGCATTGGGTACACATTTAATAAAATAACACTGACAAATACTTAGAGCTTATACGTATAAGTTCTAATGATGTTGAAATTAATATTTCATTAAAGTACATAAAACGTTATTTAGTTTGAAAATTTTTAAATTTCATTCAAAGTTCTTTATACGAAACTAGTTCGTGCCATCGTCCGTGCAATGTAAAAACACCCACTCGAGCGAAAAACGTTTTCATAAAAATGCAAATCGCCCACAACGTATTGCCGCCGGTCGACGGCACGACGTCTCAACTTCGTGAGACTTGCTCTTTCATCAAATTAAAATACTTTTTAGACAATGTCATTTGCCCGAACTTATTACGTTGGTACAAATTTTCGTCAGAGCTTCTACTGTTTACATAGCGCTCGTTAGATGAGTATTTTTGTAATAAATGACGAGTTAACATTTGCTTTTGAATGTAATAATATCTAGTTATGAGTAACGGTGCGGTATATAACACTGTGGCATTCTGAGGATATTATTACTTTACTATGTTAAACAATATTCTATTTTGTATAATAATCTAAGGTACTGATCATGACCTGTCTTTAATTTATTTTATTAAAACATACCTTCCATTCGTATGTAAGAGAAAAAAACAACCCGCTCCGGTAGAGTTATGTATATATTTTTTTTATTCTTTACAAGTTAGCCCTTGACTACAATCACACCTGATGGTAAGTTATGATGCAGTTTATGATGGAAGCGGGCTAACTTGTTAGGAGGAGGATGAAAATCCATACCCCTTTCGGTTTCTACACGACGTCGTTAACCGGAACGCTAAATCACTTAGCGGTACGTCTTTGTCGGTAGGGTGGTAACTAGCCACGGCCGAAGCCTCCCACCAGCAAAATCCATCTTGATGTTATGTAACAATGTCATTTAAGATTGTGGGCTAATTTGGAAGAGTTATAAGGTTATTCTATTGTATACGTGGCATCATAACGGAACGCTACATCGCTTAGTGACACGTTTTCGGTGCTAGCAACACTTAGACGCTGCCTAAGCAAAATAATTTATTTCAAAGTTCTTTAACTTAGAGAAACTAAAAATCATTTCCCTGCAGCATGTTAAATTAATATTTAATTACACTTAGAAAAGTATAGAATAAAGTTGATTACTTTAATATAATCAAACTACTGGTACATTCACAACTTTGGTGGAGCAAAAGAAATTCTCGCACTGGTGTTAAAAGGTGAAGACAAAAGCCTCAAATCATGAAAAGGAACCTTTTTGCCAAAAGAACCCGGTTGTAGTGAAATAAGGCAACCGGGCTGCGCGTAAAATGTTAAACATCTGGACCGTTCCGTTTCTAGGACACTCGCCCTATTCATTTCCTTGTATCCGTTTTCTTGCTTTTATATGATGTTTTCACAACTACTCTAGCCCAGTGGTGTGAAAGCTACCATTACAATTTGTTTTTTAAAAGAATATTTGCCATATTTTTTATAATATGACCAATATTCCAAAGAGTCGTGATAGCCCAGTGGATATGACCTCTGCCTCCGATTCCGGAGGGTGTGGTTGGAATCGAGTCCGGGGCATGCACCTCCAACTTTTCAGTTTTGTGCATTTTAAGAAATTAAATATCATGTGTCTCAATCGGTGAAGGAAAACATCGTGGAGAAACCTGCATACCAGGGAATTTTCTTAATTCTCTGCGTGTGTGAAGTCTGCCAATCCGCATTGGGCCAGCGAGGTGGACTATTGACCTTACCCCTTTCATTCTGAGAGGAGACTCGAGCTCAGCAGTGAGCCGAATATGGGTTGATGACGACAACGACGAATATTCTATTTATAGTGCTGGGAGTGGATACTACAATAGACCAACGGGGTGAGGATTGAACCACCACCCCTCAGTGATGAGTCCAATCGCCCTTACCGTTGAGCTATTTAGGCTTATCTAGCATCAATTCCTAGTTCGGAAAAGACTCCATATAATAATAATGTTAAATTAAAAAATTCTTCACGTCTTTGACTAAGATCTTGCACAAAATCTTAATGCAAGGTAATTAAAATACATTCATTTCTTTTAGGTAAGTTAATCTTCAATTTTTGTTTTCAAATAGATACTTACTTCTTACCAAAGCATTAACAAATATAGATTTTAAAAATAAATATGCTGTTACTGGTTTTGGCGCAGTGTGGAACACCACCAATAGGTGGACCGAGGATATTGCTGGCGGCTCGAGACCGTTGTGCTTGGAGGTCCATGTAAGAAGTCTATGTCCAGCAGTGGACGTCTATCGGCTGATAATGATAATGATGATGATAATATTAGGTTTAACGTTAAACTTTTGAAACAATAAAAGCATCACAGCCATCATTTCTTTAATCTGTTTTACACCTACCGCGTGGTGTATTTAGGATGTAGAGACAGATTTAAGCACCTGATTTATTTATAAACAGCTTTCTAAATTGCCTCCCATACCTACGGAAGCAAGAATAAAGACATTTTCTTGTCATAAAATGGCACCCACACACTCTCAATAAACATATGTACCCAAATAACCTAGACAAAGCGCTTAAGCTAGTGTCTGCTTTAACTATCGTTTGTGTATATTAATAGTATTGCATAAATTCCCATACACAAATTATTCCTAAAGGCGTTGGCGTTACTAGTGTGGGGCATTTCGATTAACTTGATCAAGAGCTCAAAGAGACTGTTCAGTACTTACGTGAGATTACGCACGTAGAGCAAATCTCACGGCAAAGCGCCGGCACACGTGGCAGATTAACATAATTGGAACAGGTGTTAATTCACTGAAATCCGGTGTATATCTATGTTGGACCCTTGCCATACTGTGTTTAAGGCTGTATTTTTCTTTGATTACATTTAACAGTTTTTTATGTGCAGAGAACGTGAGTAAGTTGCATTTTCGTGTAGTGAATTTTTCAATTTATTGACAAAGTAGGCTTTGCCTTCGATTTTGTATGTTATATTTAGTTAATTAGATCAATTACGTTTAGGTTGCCTGGGACAAATCACTATTAGTGATAAGGTCGCCTTTTCTCTGATAAATTACTGTGTTCTTTTGTTATTTTTCTTTTTGTGCAAGTATACCTAAATAACATTGTGAGGATACCTGCATACCTCAGAATTTTCTTAATTCTCTAGGTGTAAATAATAAATAAACTTTGGTCTATCAGAAAAAAATCTAATAACGGTATTTTATGATTTAAGTCCTATAAAAAGCAGCGTTTTCTTTGCCATGTTTTAAATCACATATTGACACTATATGCTTATTTATATAAATAAATTCATACAAGATAATTATCAATATCTATGGATTCGTTATGTATTGTAATAGGCCACTACGGTGTACGTAAAATGTTAAAAAGCATCTTAAAACATTTTAATTGTTCTGCTAAAACGGTCAGCCTGAAACGTGGCATTCACTTTGCAATAAACCCCTAGGTATAGACGGAGGGATTTCAGGGGATTGTTTTGTGAAGGTAAGCGTTTTGGATCCTACCAATGTATGATGTTAAATTGAAAACTACGTCGGCGATGTAAATTTACCTTTGAACAAGTATAATGGAAATTTCAAGCAACCACTTGGAAAAGCTTTTAATCTTGAGAATTTTACCGAAAAGTTCAGTAAAAGGATCCCAAGGCATTGGTTGGCTTCAATAGAACTTAGTAAGTGTTGCTGGAGTTTGGCGGAATGTTTGTGGTGCAGCTAATCTGAATCTATAAAACCAACAAAGAGGTTTTTAAAGAAAAAAAAAGGAATGGTCAATTGTCGTCTATCTGTTTAAATAACTTAAAAGCTATATTTTTTTTAATTCCAAAAAATATATTTTAAAAATCCTCTTATCAAGACCTTTCATTTGACGTATCACACGGTGAAGTTTGTAAAAGTTATTTTTTCAACTTTCCATCTTACCCCCCATAAGTTCCCAATATTCAAATTTTACCTATTCACCATACATCCCTATATTTAAGTCACTAAACTTTATATGTGTACCAAATTTCAACTGGATTGGTCCATTCGGAGGAAACAGACAGACATTAAAATGTGCGCGAGTGAGGTTATAAGGGTTCCGTTTCTGTACTACGTACGTTCGGAACCCTAAAAAGGATATTGTTTATGGATATCTGGTCGTAGAATCAAAAATGTATATATGAAATATCCTAAAGCTTCTTAAGCTTCATCTTTAGCGGAAAATATTCGGATGAGGATAACAAAAGATTAAAAGACGATTAGGTATGCGGAATAATGTATTCCGGAACGTGTATGCATATAATTAATACTGGTATGTATAATACAAGTATCATCA
The DNA here is from genome assembly GCF_947172395.1 of Bicyclus anynana. NCBI lineage: Eukaryota > Metazoa > Arthropoda > Insecta > Lepidoptera > Nymphalidae > Bicyclus > Bicyclus anynana. The sequence continues at coordinate 6,627,817 of NC_069094.1, forward strand.
TTAACAACCCATATTCGGCTCACTGTTGAGCACGAGTCTCCTCGCAGAATGAAAGGGCCTTAATCTACCACTCTGGTGCTGGCCCAATGTGACAGACTTCACACACGTAGAGAATTAAGAAATACCTCATGATGTTTTCCTTCACCGTTTCAGACACGTGATATTTCATTTCTTAAAATGCACTTAACTGAAAAGTTAGAGGTGCATGCCCCGGACATGATTCGAACAAACGTTCTCCAAATTGACGGCAGAGGTCATACCTGTCACGTACGTATACGAGTTTTTTTGAGTTTCTACGTATACGAGTATACGTAGAAAGATTAATTTATAAAATAAAAACTAGGATTTACTTGAATTTTATATGAAGTAACACATAAAAATTCATCCCAAATCTATGTAACGAAATGTAAGAATTTTTAGTGGTTGGTCTTAAGAGAATTTCAAAAAGTCTGATTGTCAAAAAAAGTAGGATTTCGTTCAAAGGGAGTTGCATTCGTGAAGTGCTCAGAACTCACGGTAGCGGTCTGAATTCTCCAACTGTGAAAGGGCATTCACTAAATGCAGCCTTTTTCTTTACCTTTTATACTTGGAAAGACGTAAAGCTCGTTTCTTCTAAGATTCCCTTTTTCTGTCTGCAATCATTAATTTTTTTTTTGGTGCACTTAAATCATAAAAGATTTCGACTTTACGAGTATAAAAATCTTTATTTTTTGCTCAAATAAAGTTACAGTTCTGTGTCGTGTCTTTTATTTTTAAAATTATTTTATTGTATATGTATACAATAAACGTGTAAAGATAGGGTTGCTGACGATAAAATGGGTTTGTCTTATATTTGTTAAGAAAAGTACTGTATATTAAATAAATAATAAATAATAATAAATTGATTCAAATGAAAGATGTTTAGCTTATATGATTTATCTGTTATTAGTAAACTTCACAAACTGAGTTTATAAATCAAATGTACCATGATATTGAATCTACATCCAATAAAATAATAATTATTTACTTTAAAAAACTGAGATTAAAAATCATATTTTGGTGGCGAAACATCGAGAATTCTGGCAAAGTAAAAGTAGAGAAAATAATAAGTAAATTTAAATTTTTCGAAAAATGCGTACTTACCTAGTAGGTAACAACAATTTCCAGATAAAACGGAGATTGAATTATAATTATGTATATTTTAAAAAAAATTGGATACTACCCTATGTATTCCCTATTAGTAAAAATATATTATTCTTCACGTTTTCTTTAATTCTTACATTTCCCAGAATGTTTACTAATCTCCAAAACTGCATACAAAATCAGCAACATCATATTCACACTTTATATGTAGTTCAAAGAGATCTGAAACACAGTAAAAAAATATATATTCACTCAAACAAAATAACAAACGTTTGATACCAATACACCAAGTAACCTTCACCTTCGTCACATCTAAATAAAATAAAAGTCTCAGACAGTGTGACGAAACAATAGCAGATTCAAAGTTAAAACTTCAAGCATCCATTCAGCGCTTCAGCCGCTCGCGCTTCGCAATAACAATTTATATCGCCTCCCCCACTTTATGATGAGAGGCACAAATGGAACGGAGCTGGCACACCGAGATAAAGAAATAATACCACCGTATGAAGACATGTTTTATTGCTACTCGTTAGTACGAGTGGCTGTGAGCTGATTGTATTGTTAATCATTATAAAAGATTGCCTTTGTTTTTGTCGCACCGCAATTTTTATTGGCGTGAATCTTTTAATTTACTGGCTACCTGCGCTTCGAGTACTTATTTTAACGAGTTCTGTAATAAGGATGGTAATGATGTTTATATTATAAATTAAAATTGTTTCATGTTTTCTTACAGGTAGAGCTCATCTATACTAATATAATAAAGCTGAAGAGTTTGTTTGTTTGTTTGATTGAACGCGCTACGCTCAAGAACTACTGCTCCGATTTGTAAAATTCTTTCAGTGTTAGATAGCCCATTTACCGAGGAAGGCTATCGGCTATATATTATCCCCGTATTCCTAAGGAAACGGAACCAAGCAAGTGAAACCGCGCGGCGTCAGCTAGTAATCAAATAAAATTACCTGCAGACTAATATACGTAATTCACTATCTTTGACGTAAGTATGACATGTACGAAATTGAGATTCTATTGAAAAATGTCCTCCGGTGGTTACTGGTGGATATCACAGTAGGTAAATGACATTTTGGCAATTGATTTGATGTTTATTTTAATAGGTTGATAATAAAGACCAAAATAATGAATAGGCCAGCTACCGTATGATGTGCAAAGTTAAAATTTGCCATTGAGGTAGTTTATAGTTGTAGAGACGTCCTCTCAGGACGGATTTTGTGTCAGGGCCGGATTAAGGAGGTCTAAGGGCGGACTAAGTCGGAGGCGTCTGCTAGTTGAACATTTTTAGGAGAGTGTACAGGTACAATTTAAACTCGTACCACCGTCACCTTTTTAGAATCGCACTGTAAGACACAGCGTAGTTTTGCATCCCTATTTCATTGAAATCCTTAGAACTAGTACGAAGCGATTTGTTTCCTCGTTTCTTATATGCATGGCTAGGATATCGAACTCTCTCCCGAAGTCAGTGTTTCCCAATTCTTACAACCTGGACATTTTTAAGTAAATAGGCATCTTCTAGGCCATCGCCACGTATGCCAATAATAAGTAAACCAGTGGGTAAGCAAATTTTATTTAAGTAAAAGGGAGAGTTGATATTTGCCCTGCGGGAAGCTATTTGAAATGCCGCGTAATATCAAAAAGCTTATCATGATACAAGGTAAGTCCCTTGAGAATGATGGGTAATAGAGTACTGAAGCTCGTAAATGAAGTAAACGAGCTAGCGATCAGGTGTCGCTCATTTTTCACCGGCTTTTTATAATACCCGTGAAGAGTGTATACCTAGCTATATTTTTTGTTTGATAGGTAATGTCTATAAATTATATTTATAAAGAATAAAATAAAATATTTTGATTATGCCCATAGCAAAATATTGTACGAATTTAAAGCAGGTAAACTCATTCTCTGTCGAACCGAAAAGCGGCGTAAAAAAAGGAATCGTTCCAAAAACGTCAGAGATTTGATATAAATCTGCGAGCAGCTCCCCGCGTATAATGAAGTGAGGCTAAGTGTAGATCGCTATTTTCTAAGTGCAAAACATCGTAAATTAAAAATTCTTCACGCTTGGCTCCTAACTGACTACGTTGCGTGAATTCATAATTTTCTAAGGAATCTTTAGCATGATAGTAATATTTCTAATAAATGAGAGTTAATTATTTAATTTTCTTCAATACTGTAAATATTAGGAAAGATCTATAACAAAAAGAGAGGAAAGCTTTTTTTTTTAATTCTAATTACATAATAATTGACCTAAATACATAATTGACCTCTCTACTAATTTATTGTATAGATTGGTAGAGCATCTGTCCTACACTTCTGGGAAATTCAAAATTTGCCTTTCAAACCGGTACGGTAGTAGACTAACTAACAAAATACAGACATTTTAGAAGATATACTACGCCTACTTGAGAACCCAACTGGACTTTTTAAAAGTCCCTGTAAAGTATTGCCTGCCATAAACGAATTTGAATCCAATTGTTATAGCGGTTGACATGAACATAGGGTATGCGCTAAATGCACATGTCAGTTGCAAGCAACCACAGTGCAGCGATGCAGCGATGCAGCCGCGATTTTCCAAGTGCACTCTACGGAGCGTATCCTGCCATGTCGTTCCGACCCGTCTCCCTCTCATCCGTCATTTCGGACCTTTTCAATCCGCACCTCGCAAATTGAATTTGATCCGTTACAACGACGCTCGCTCGTTTGTCTCCACATTGATGAGCCCTTTTTTATTTTCTTTGACGGAATGTGTACTCGAAAAATAGAAAATAGATTCACTTGTACCGCGTTTTGGGACGGGACTTGATTTGTTCGGCTAACATACTAAGTTTATTCGTATTTACACTTGGCACAAAGTACATCCGTACAATTTGGATAATTTAACTATAAGTTGAATACTTGTATAATAAAATCGAACGCTTTTTCCACAAAATATAGTTAAACATAAAATGTAATTTATTTTATTTGTAGTCTTGAGAACTATTCGTAAGATTGGAGTCATAGGTTAGTACAAAATATTATTGAATACATTGTCAACTGTCATAAATATCTAGCGGTTTATTTCCCTGGTCTTGGTGTATTTGGCACTTCAAAGGGATGAAATATTATAATAGCTCGTCAGTTAGGATATAAAAACAAAACTTGAATGAATTTATCAAATTATAGACTGTTGTTACTTGACTGAACCTTTGACTATTTAGACTATGGACCTGTTTCGCACTCAAATTCACCAACAAAAAAGTCTAGTAGTCATTTGTAGCGCTACCACTCAAGAATATTTAGACGTACTTTTCTATGCAACCATATTACTCTGTAGGCTCATTGCTTACCGTCATATATGAAAAAATATATATTAAAAGTTTTTGGTTTAGCCCTAACACGACATGTTTGAAGTGTTGATGCGGTTTTCCATTTTTAAAGCTCTTTCACCTACCTGCGATCTTAATGCCTCCCTCAGATGGGGTCTAAATTACTCCCTAACAATATACTTTTGAGATTAAAAGGGTGTCTGGAGCCCCAAGCACATGCCGGGGTATGCGTGAACAATGTCGCAGACATTATGAAAGCCGGCGTCCTATAATATTTAGATAGTTGATAGTAGTGACTTAGTTTTCATAATAGCGAAACGTAATTATAGTAAGTAGAACTAATTTCTAAATGTATATGTAAATAGAATTAGGTTAATTAACTTTAGTTAATAAAATAAATATATAAAGATAAAAATAAACAAATAATATGTATTGTAATAATATTTGAACTGCTATCAAAATGACCTATTTAAAATAATTATAAAAAATGGACTCCACAAATATGGACTCATTCTGCTTTTGAGCTCTTTACCCAATAATATCAACTAACAAGCTATAGTACGCGCGTTAACAACTGAGTCTTAGGGCCATAAATCATTTCTCTATATCTATCTCGCTTGCACTTATGGGTCTTATGGAGCCGTCTAGTGAAGGGTGTAACAATGAAAGACATATTATCGATAAGTAAAGTTTATTATCGTATCTTGTTCACAAAATTAAAAAAATTAACAATATTTGATTTAATATAATACATATTTCATATTATATAATTATTAACTAAATAAAATTAATCTTCATCTGAGTCTTCATCATCAGAATCTTCGTCTTCTGCCAAATTTATTATAAGCGGCGCGTGATCTCTAATTAGAGCTTTTTGTAAATCTTTGTTTTGAAGTTCTTCGGCATGCCTAACACATTTGGCCCAGTCTTCTCGTGTGACATCGTGTGAATCAGTGTTCGAGCTTGAGGGCTAATATCGCCATGTAATTTCTTCAGATCAACGTTAGAAAATAAAGTATCCATAGTGCGCAACGAGTAACACATGAATGTATTTATTTAATTGCAGTAAACACATTTATAGCAAAAAAAATACGCAATGCAATTACATTAGAAACCGACCAATCAGAATCGTCCAAATCATTATTGACTCATCATTAGCACGTGCGCAGGTAGCCGTTTATCGATAATTAGGGTGCGCAGGTAGGCGCGCTGCACATTCCTATCTTTTTTGACTTTTATGACCGGACGACTCAGATGATAACGCGCATACTATAGTTAATATAACTACTATAATATAACTACTTCGTCAAGTACACGCAATAAAATTTTATCAAAACACCATTATAGTTATTTTTATTTTTCCAGATATGACATAATTCTAATGTCAGTAGATAAATTTGATAATCTTCATGATCCTAATTTAATTTATTGAAAACTACTTTTCCGCAAATCATTAGAGCGTAAAAATAAAAACATCCATGCATTAATAAAACTATTACTATAATCCTTTATCTAAGAAGTATATAACAAAACTTTTAAATAACAGAAAATTGAAACAATTGTTCTGAAAGCTTCTTGTCTCGAGATCGTAGTTAATTGGTAGAGGCATTTAGCTGGTAACTTGTGAGACCAACTGGCAACTCAACTTATCACAACAACTTGGGGTCCGTGGAATTGCCTCGCATCACTCTGCTCGGCGGAGATACGAATAGCGCTATAGCTACCTAGTGTTATTACAACCTGATAATCTCTAAAGGCTTTTGCGGATTACACCTTGACTCGGAAACTTTTCTTACGTAATATCGTTGCATTTTCAAAATTCGTTTTACATTTTACGTGTCTGGTCCAACGATGTACTTATTCATTTGATAAGTTTAAAAAAACATTGTCCAAAATGGCACCATTTTGTCTCAAAGACATTCAAGTTTCATTCGAAAATGGACAAGTACCTACAATAGATAAACCCTATTACTAATAAAGCTTAAATATTATTGCATATTATTTGTATTTACAAGCTTTCGTCTCCGTCGAAACCTTTGCTCCAAAATTAAAATTGTATTGGTATTGAGAATATTATTTCATTATTATTTAAAAGTCAAACTTACAACCACGCGATATAGTTGAAAAGTAGAGTGATAGTGCTTACTCTGTTTTGAAACGATAGGTATAGCTATAATTTCAAAATATTTGCCCCAATATTTGCACTTGGTGAAAAACCTTGGCCAAACAACATTAGTAGTTTTTAGTAGGTAGTTGTATGCTCACTCTGGCATTTACTGCCACGGCCTAACATTGGCTGTTACTTGTTATTATAACATACTCATTTCAATTAGACACGCAGATCAATCTGTGCCTCTATTTCGTGGTGATATTTGAAGCTCTTATCTGTACTTAATATTATAAAGCTGAAGAGTTTGTTTGAACGCGCTAATCTCTGGAACTACAGGTCTGATTTGAAAAATTGTTTCAGTGTTAGACAGCCCATTTATCAAGAAATAATAGACTATATATATCCCGTATTCCTACGGGAACGGGAAGCAGGAGAAACCGCGCGGCGTCAGCTCGTTTAAGAATATGTTACTACGCCGCGCGGTTTCGCCCGCGTGGTTTCCGTTCTTGTAAGAGTACGGGGATAATATATAGCCTATCGCCTTCCTCGATAAATGGGCTATCTAACACTAAACGAATTTTTCAAATCGGTCCAGTAGTTCCTGAGATTAACGCGTTCAGCAAGCAAGCAAGCAAGCAAGCAAGCAAGCAAGCAAGCAAGCAAGCAAGCAAGCAAGCAAGCAAGCAAGCAAGCAAGCAAGCAAGCAAGCAAGCAAGCAAGCAAGCAAGCAAGCAAGCAAGCAAGCAAGCAAGCAAGCAAGCAAGCAAGCAAGCAAGCAAGCAAGCAAGCAAGCAAGCAAGCAAGCAAGCAAGCAAGCAAGCAAGCAAGCAAGCAAGCAAGCAAGCAAGCAAGCAAGCAAGCAAGCAAGCAAGCAAGCAAGCAAGCAAGCAAGCAAGCAAGCAAGCAAGCAAGCAAGCAAGCAAGCAAGCAAGCAAGCAAGCAAGCAAGCAAGCAAGCAAGCAAGCAAGCAAGCAAGCAAGCAAGCAAGCAAGCAAGCAAGCAAGCAAGCAAGCAAGCAAGCAAGCAAGCAAGCAAGCAAGCAAGCAAGCAAGCAAGCAAGCAAGCAAGCAAGCAAGCAAGCAAGCAAGCAAGCAAGCAAGCAAGCAAGCAAGCAAGCAAGCAAGCAAGCAAGCAAGCAAGCAAGCAAGCAAGCAAGCAAGCAAGCAAGCAAGCAAGCAAGCAAGCAAGCAAGCAAGCAAGCAAGCAAGCAAGCAAGCAAGCAAGCAAGCAAGCAAGCAAGCAAGCAAGCAAGCAAGCAAGCAAGCAAGCAAGCAAGCAAGCAAGCAAGCAAGCAAGCAAGCAAGCAAGCAAGCAAGCAAGCAAGCAAGCAAGCAAGCAAGCAAGCAAGCAAGCAAGCAAGCAAGCAAGCAAGCAAGCAAGCAAGCAAGCAAGCAAGCAAGCAAGCAAGCAAGCAAGCAAGCAAGCAAGCAAGCAAGCAAGCAAGCAAGCAAGCAAGCAAGCAAGCAAGCAAGCAAGCAAGCAAGCAAGCAAGCAAGCAAGCAAGCAAGCAAGCAAGCAAGCAAGCAAGCAAGCAAGCAAGCAAGCAAGCAAGCAAGCAAGCAAGCAAGCAAGCAAGCAAGCAAGCAAGCAAGCAAGCAAGCAAGCAAGCAAGCAAGCAAGCAAGCAAGCAAGCAAGCAAGCAAGCAAGCAAGCAAGCAAGCAAGCAAGCAAGCAAGCAAGCAAGCAAGCAAGCAAGCAAGCAAGCAAGCAAGCAAGCAAGCAAGCAAGCAAGCAAGCAAGCAAGCAAGCAAGCAAGCAAGCAAGCAAGCAAGCAAGCAAGCAAGCAAGCAAGCAAGCAAGCAAGCAAGCAAGCAAGCAAGCAAGCAAGCAAGCAAGCAAGCAAGCAAGCAAGCAAGCAAGCAAGCAAGCAAGCAAGCAAGCAAGCAAGCAAGCAAGCAAGCAAGCAAGCAAGCAAGCAAGCAAGCAAGCAAGCAAGCAAGCAAGCAAGCAAGCAAGCAAGCAAGCAAGCAAGCAAGCAAGCAAGCAAGCAAGCAAGCAAGCAAGCAAGCAAGCAAGCAAGCAAGCAAGCAAGCAAGCAAGCAAGCAAGCAAGCAAGCAAGCAAGCAAGCAAGCAAGCAAGCAAGCAAGCAAGCAAGCAAGCAAGCAAGCAAGCAAGCAAGCAAGCAAGCAAGCAAGCAAGCAAGCAAGCAAGCAAGCAAGCAAGCAAGCAAGCAAGCAAGCAAGCAAGCAAGCAAGCAAGCAAGCAAGCAAGCAAGCAAGCAAGCAAGCAAGCAAGCAAGCAAGCAAGCAAGCAAGCAAGCAAGCAAGCAAGCAAGCAAGCAAGCAAGCAAGCAAGCAAGCAAGCAAGCAAGCAAGCAAGCAAGCAAGCAAGCAAGCAAGCAAGCAAGCAAGCAAGCAAGCAAGCAAGCAAGCAAGCAAGCAAGCAAGCAAGCAAGCAAGCAAGCAAGCAAGCAAGCAAGCAAGCAAGCAAGCAAGCAAGCAAGCAAGCAAGCAAGCAAGCAAGCAAGCAAGCAAGCAAGCAAGCAAGCAAACAAACAAACAAACAAACAAACAAACAAACAAACAAACAAACAAACAAACAAACAAACAAACAAACAAACAAACAAACAAACAAACAAACAAACAAACAAACAAACAAACAAACAAACAAACAAACAAACAAACAAACAAACAAACAAACAAACAAACAAACAAACAAACAAACAAACAAACAAACAAACAAACAAACAAACAAACAAACAAACAAACAAACAAACAAACAAACAAACAAACAAACAAACAAACAAACAAACAAACAAACAAACAAACAAACAAACAAACAAACAAACAAACAAACAAACAAACAAACAAACAAACAAACAAACAAACAAACAAACAAACAAACAAACAAACAAACAAACAAACAAACAAACAAACAAACAAACAAACAAACAAACAAACAAACAAACAAACAAACAAACAAACAAACAAACAAACAAACAAACAAACAAACAAACAAACAAACAAACAAACAAACAAACAAACAAACAAACAAACAAACAAACAAACAAACAAACAAACAAACAAACAAACAAACAAACAAACAAACAAACAAACAAACAAACAAACAAACAAACAAACAAACAAACAAACAAACAAACAAACAAACAAACAAACAAACAAACAAACAAACAAACAAACAAACAAACAAACAAACAAACAAACAAACAAACAAACAAACAAACAAACAAACAAACAAACAAACAAACAAACAAACAAACAAACAAACAAACAAACAAACAAACAAACAAACAAACAAACAAACAAACAAACAAACAAACAAACAAACAAACAAACAAACAAACAAACAAACAAACAAACAAACAAACAAACAAACAAACAAACAAACAAACAAACAAACAAACAAACAAACAAACAAACAAACAAACAAACAAACAAACAAACAAACAAACAAACAAACAAACAAACAAACAAACAAACAAACAAACAAACAAACAAACAAACAAACAAACAAACAAACAAACAAACAAACAAACAAACAAACAAACAAACAAACAAACAAACAAACAAACAAACAAACAAACAAACAAACAAACAAACAAACAAACAAACAAACAAACAAACAAACAAACAAACAAACAAACAAACAAACAAACAAACAAACAAACAAACAAACAAACAAACAAACAAACAAACAAACAAACAAACAAACAAACAAACAAACAAACAAACAAACAAACAAACAAACAAACAAACAAACAAACAAACAAACAAACAAACAAACAAACAAACAAACAAACAAACAAACAAACAAACAAACAAACAAACAAACAAACAAACAAACAAACAAACAAACAAACAAACAAACAAACAAACAAACAAACAAACAAACAAACAAACAAACAAACAAACAAACAAACAAACAAACAAACAAACAAACAAACAAACAAACAAACAAACAAACAAACAAACAAACAAACAAACAAACAAACAAACAAACAAACAAACAAACAAACAAACAAACAAACAAACAAACAAACAAACAAACAAACAAACAAACAAACAAACAAACAAACAAACAAACAAACAAACAAACAAACAAACAAACAAACAAACAAACAAACAAACAAACAAACAAACAAACAAACAAACAAACAAACAAACAAACAAACAAACAAACAAACAAACAAACTCTTCAGCTTTATAATTATAGTATAGATTACATCGATGGTCCGGTCAGATAACGTTACGTATAATATAACGTAAAAACATTCGTCCGGATCTCTCACTTTTTTATTATCAGCAAACGATTTTGTTTACAAATCGAGCCCCTAACAAAACGTACAACAATCGTATATATCAATACTACCTTTTCGCTAATGTATGACTTCCTCTTTTATTGGATAGTTGTATACGAGGTTTTTGACATCCAAAAGGAAACATAAGTGACGGATTTGTCGCTGGACAGGTGCCGATATAGCCTGAATGTGATATCACATCTTTCTTTGACGGCCTCCGTGGCGCAGTGGTATGCGCGGTGGATTTAAAAAACAGAGGTCCTGGATTCGATCCCCGGCTGGGCAGATTGAGATTTTCTTAATTGGTCCAGGTCTGGCTGGTGGGAGGCTTCGGCCGTGGCTAGTTACCACCCTACCGGCAAAGACGTACCGCCAAGCGACTTAGCGTTCCGGTACAATGCCGTGTAGAAACCGAAAGGGGTGTGGATTTTCATCCTCCTCCTAACAAGTTAGCCCGTTTCTATCTTAGACTGCATCATCACTTACCATCAGGTGAGATTGTAGTCAAGGGCTAACTTGTAAATAATAATAAAAAAAAAAATCAATGAAAGAGTTGCATTGGCAAACCTTTTTTTTAAGTCGTAGGTCCTGTAAGTTGGAAGTTGAGTTTGCTTGCTGTGCTTTGCTGTTATTGTTTTTACGTTTTCTATTACTCAAAAGCTCATGAACTTTTGTAACCATATAGACTATTTTTAACCGACTTTAAAAAAAACTTTTATGTCTGTTACCGCATATAGTCGAAATTTTCTTAGAAGTCTTATGAACAAAACAAACCCGTCTTGTCACTAAAATCACATATTTCACTTACGTTATACGTAATTTCTAAAGAACAAAGTGTCTAAATCCTTTATTATACGCGTACAGTACGAATTACACCAAAAACTACACCGAATTTACGATTTATTCACATTTATTTTCTGAAAAACAAAATCACAACGAGATTAATTTGCACAGCTTAAATACGATTACGGCAATTTGACATTTCGTAACGCTAGATTGTCTATGAAAAGCAAGGATGGGTAAATAACATCGAGCGTTAACTTATCGATAAATGATAATGAATGATTCTTTAATAATTGATATGTTGTTAGTTTAAAGATGGAAAATTGATATTTTATAATCATTTTATTTTAAAAAATAGTTTTTTTATGAAAATGTTATACAATAAATATGCTCACGTTATTTTATAGCGTAAAAGATATCTTACGAATAGTAGCATTATTCAAACACTGGTATGGATAACATTAAGTTGTAGCTGTAGAGTAATAATTATGAAGAAGGGTAAATGAGTTTTTTTTTCATGGAAACGCCGTGCTCTATAAGTATTTTCGTAATAATTAACTTTTTTTCTGACTATTTTACATATTTCAAAAATATGCATGCAGGGCAGAGTCTACAGTTTTAGTTTATTCAAATACGGTTACCTATACTGGGTGTAAGGGACATGCTAACGAAAACTTAATCCAGTGGTTCAGTACATGATTTTGAGTCTCTCAGCGTTGAAATTTTTTGTCGGTCTTTTCACGATATTGAAATTATTTTTACAGTTTTTTTTAACTAATTACAGCTTAGAAGTACTTATTTCATCTATCTCAATACGATTTTTAATAAAAATCGTCAAATCAAGATTTTTAACAAAAACTAGCAATGTAAATTTAATTTGCAAAATGCGCGCGATCAGCTGTTTTCCAAGAGGTCAAATAGGCAGGTCACGACTAATAGGTATATATAAAAAGTCACAAACAAACTGCGCGACGTTGTATTGCCGACCGCCGCCGGTGCCGAGGAAAATAATTGCTATCTCTCTCTAACCTAAGCCGCGCGGCGCGGTTAATAGGTATTTTCAAAATATTGAAACTTTAGGTCCTTTCGCTAGACGCTACGCTATTTTTTCTTTAGTTCGTGTTCGGCGGTCTGTTGACAAACAAACCAAAATTCAAAAACCTTTGTGTATGTTTTATGTTATGTTAGTAGTGATTTTCTGTAACGAATACTCATACAATTGTGTCGTTTGTATTGTGTGTGTTTGTGTGTGTTGACTGAGAAGTCTTGAAATGATTAGATCAAATCAATTCAGTACTCATGAATATCGTACCTACTACGACGACATAACGTCTCGTAAACGAGAAACAACCTGAAGTAAGTTAACTACCTGTACCTAGTTAAAAACTTGTAAAGTATAAAAAATAGGTATTAGATAGGTAAGTGTAGCCAGCCGATTTGCTGTCGATCTACTGCGTACGTACACGTAGGTACGTACACAGTAGATTGCGGAGCGTTGTTATCGCATTATTCGCTGTACATTGCGTGCTCAAAATAAAAACGTAATTGTTATTTAAAATATCGTTGTGGAAACTAAATTTAACCTCTTCATGCAGTTTTCGGTATCATGTCCCTTACACCCAGTATGTATGTGGATACGTGCACACTTTTTTGAAGTATAAGCAAATCTTGGACGTTAGTACGTCCCCAAAAGATTAAAGAAAGAGACGGCCGCGTGGCGCAGTGGGTAGTGACCCTGCTTTCTGCATCCACGGCTGTGGGTTCGATTCCCACAACTGGAAAATATTTGTGTGATGAGATTGAGTGTTTTTAAGTGTCTGTGTGTATTTATACATTATATAAGTGTATATGTAGCGTATTTATACATTATATATTTATATGTAGTATATAATTGTATATTAATATTATAATATCAATTATCTTAGCACCCATAACACAAGCTACTCTGTATGCTTACTTTGAGGCTAGATAGTGATGTGTATTGTTTAAGTATATTTATAATAATAATAAAAAAAAGATTACCCCATTTCTTAACCACGCGTACCCACAGGCATAAACCGTGCACCGTTCACCGTTTGTGACACGTGATATTTAATTTAATTTAATTTAGTAACGGATATTTTAGTTTAGGTATTTCAGTTATAACGATACCTACTTGATATCGTTCCGATGCCCGCCGTTAACTTCTCAACCCTACTGATTGTCTTTGATTCATAGTCGGCCATTATTGTTGTGTAAAAAAGTCATCTAAGAAAATTTCGACCATACCTTCGTCATTTCTTAACCAATTTTAAAAATTCTTTTATAGTTTGAAAGAGTAAACTTTTAGATTGGTCCCATTTAATTTTCATGACACACTAAAACAGAAAAATAAAATATTTTTAACAAAAAAATTTAACCGAAAAAAAATCAACATCAATTCATAATCACAAAAATAAACTAAAACGCGAAAAATAACATCGTATGTGCTACCTTCTGATCACTTTGAAGACGGTGCTAACACAGTGATGCATTATCTAAAGCCGATTAAATCAAAAAACTTTTAGGATTAAAAGACGTCACTGGCTTGGCACCGCCTTTAAAGTGACCAGATGGTAGCACATACGATGTTATTCTTCGCTTTTTAGTTTATTTTTGTTATTTTGAAGTCGGTTAAATTGTTTTTGTTAAAAAGATTTTATTTACTTTTCTAATTTTGTTACTGTATTGACTTTTTCTTTTTTTATGGCCTTGAACAATAACTGCTTATTATTGTAACCTACATTATAAAAATACTCTTACATTTATTACAGAAGTTATCTATTATTTTTTTTACTCTCATAAGCGATAATCGAGTCACGTTGTCGAGTCATGGGTCACGTTGCTACGGAGTATTAACCATTGTGTCAAAATCATTTATATCAACTTGTTTCTCCAACGCCCACGAAGCTCACTCGCAAGAACAAAATTTCCATTTGGTTGAATAAATAACACACTTGATCCATACGCGTCTTTAATATTGCGGGGCGTTTGAGGCGCTTTGTTTATTTACCTACTATTCGCCTCATTCGCACTAGAGTTGAAAAAGCGATGCCTTAAAACCCATCGTTGTCGGGCTTAGTGTATGCGTTGGCATAAATTTGAATTTGCAACGCTCAAAATTGAAAGGGATCATTCGCACGAGAGTTTTTTAACGGACGATAAAAAAACTCTCGTCTCGTCGTCGTCTGATTAAACATAAATAGTTATTAAAATAACGTAATACCGCTGTTAATTTTTTTTATTCTTTACAAGTTAGCCCTTGACTGCAATCTCAGCTGATGGTAAGTGATGATGCAATCTAAGATGATAGCGGGCTAACTTGTTAGGAGGAGGATATAAATCCACACCCCTTTCGGTTTCTACACGACATCGTACCGGAACGCTAAATCGCTTAGCGGTAGGTACGTACGGTGTGGACCAATTAAGAAAACCTCAATCAGCCCAGCTGGGGATCGAACCCACAACCTCTATCTTGTAAAACCACCACGCTTACCACTGCGCCATGGAGGCCTTCAATAACATAACTTTAAAAAACTTGCTGTTATAAAAATATATTTTCGATTCAAAACCTTTTAAGCCATACATTTAAATCCATGAATAATAAGCTATCCATCGGTTCTAATTTAAGTTGTGCGTACATACTCGTTTACCAAATTTCGCCTCTCCATCACTAATTTCAGCACTCGATCACCGTCAGTTGGCCTCTGAAATATTCGCCCTAACGACCATCGGACATCGAGTTGATTTGGTAAATACTCAATTTTTATGTTCATACCACCAATTCATTGCGTATTTTTTTAATTCGATCCAATTAAAACTTGAGATCATTTTGAGCTTTTCGATGTCAGACACGTCAATTATATTTCACTCGACATAAAGCACCTGTATAATAAACTAGCGGACGCCCGCGACTTCGTCCGCGTGGAATTTAGTTTTCCAAAAATCCCTCAGGAACCATGGATTTTTCCTGGATAAAAAGTAGCATATGTTTTAATCTAGGCTATAATATATCTCAATATCAAATTTCAGCTAATTCGGTTCAGTAGTCGAGGCATGAAAGGGTAACAAATATTCATCAAAATCATCAGTTTTTGCAAATCTCGGGAAACCACGGATATTTTCAGGATAAGTCTATGTGTTAATCCAGAATAAAACCTAATCGCTTCAGTAGTAGCGGCCTTAAAAAGTAACAAACATCCAAACATCCATACAAACTTTCGCGTTTATAATATTAGTAGAGACTAAACTGTAGACTTAAGCTAAACATTTAATAGAAAAAGATATATTATGAGTCGGACAACTCTTATTATCTATGTTTTCTTTTGGGCGGTCTCTGATATGGATAGATTATTGTATAAATGACGTTAAAGAGCAAATACAAACAGTATTTACGTACAGTATTTATTTTTATAGTTTTTATACATAATTTTATAAATATTTTGGTGAATCAAACTGATATTATAAAGGCAAAAGTTTGTGTGTAAGTGTGTATGTTTGTTCCTCCTTTGCATTGCAGTTACCGAAGCGATTTGAATGAAATTTCAAATGGAAGTAGATTTTACTCTAGATTAATACATGGTCTAGTTGTCATCCCGAAAAATTCCATGGTTCACCCGGGATTTGTGAAAAAATGAATTCCACGCAAACAGAGTCGCGGGCGTCCGCTAGTCTATAAAGAATTAGATAATATACAACATGAGGTTATTTCCATCCATTTAAGAGATAACTAACTTGCTGTTCATAAATAACTCATCATCATCATATCAGCCGATGGACGTCCACTGCAGGACATTGGCCTTTTGTAGGGACTTTCAAACATCACGATACTGAGTCACCTGCATCTAGCGAATCCCTGCGACTCGCTTGATGTCGTCAATCCACCTGGTGGGGGGTCGACCAACACTGCACTTTCTAGTGCGGGGTCGCCATTCCAGCACTTTGGGACCTCAACGTCTATCGGCTCTCTGAACTATGTGCCCCGCCCATTGCCACTTCAGCTTCGCAACTCGTTGAGCTATGTCGGTGACTTTGGTTTCAGAAATAACAATTCGTTTGTATTACTCGTAATTGATAGTCTTAAATCATCACACGATGTAAGTATATACACTTTCATCATAGATGAAAAACGTAGCTCCAATAATTATGTCTCATACAAACACCATGTCTTTGTCTATACAAAGCGGTTTGTTTTACAGGCATGTAGGTGTATCTATATACATACATGCCTGTAAAACAAACCGCTGTCTCAGTATATAACGGCCGTAAAGGCAAATGAAGCTATAGAATCCTCTAACATTATTGTCTAAGCCCGCCTTGCTGGCCAGTTCTACTTAGCTAACTTAATTAGAATTTCCTCTGCCTGCACTTGCCTGCTCAAAATGTTCCTGGTTTTCCTACAAGTACTTATTTGTTTATTAATAACTTTACACACATTTATAAAGAGAATAATTAAATTTTGAAATGTATTTCTATCCAATTCATCCACGCAGATTTTAAGGAAATAGTACCTTATAATATCAATCCTTACCTTATAAAATCAATTTATAAAAATGTTGTATAATCAACATATAATAGTATTTATAATTATTTCTGTTTTATTATATAATTCTCATTAAATTAAATAATACAGGCCGTCGAATTATAATTATATAATTCGACGGCCTCCGTGGCGCAGTGGTATGCGCGGTGGATTTACAAAACGGAGGTCCTGGGTTTGATCCCCGGCTGGGCAGATTGAGATTTTCTTAATTTGTCTAGGTCTGGCTGGTGGGAGGCTTCGGCCGTGGTTAGTTACCACCCTACTGGCAAAGACGTACCGCCAAGCGATTTAGCGTTCCGGTACGATGCCGTGTAGAAACCGAAAGGGGTGTGGATTTTCATCCTCCTCCTAACAAGTTAGCCCGCTTCCATCTTAGATTGCATCATCACTTACCATCAGGTGAGATTGTAGTCAAGGGCTAACTTGTAAAAGAATAAAAAAAAAAAAAATTATTTAATATCGAACTATCGTTTTGAATAAGTACCTATCAGAAATATTACAACAATTTTGCAATTTTCGAGTAATAAGTTATAGGTATTAATTAAATGCTCACTCATTTACTTTTACTAAATAAATAATTGTGTCTGTAATAACTATAGTTTCAAAAATTTACTTTAGTTAGTCTGGGTTTTGTGAGCAAATACCTTTATACGTATGAATATTGTATGAACGGTCTCTTGGGAAATGTCTCGTAGTACGAATGCGTCTGCTTTTAAAAGGTAAATGTGGAGAATTTTTCCGTTTACCCTCAGAGAGTGCATTGTTCGTGTTTAATTTTTTAGTGAACGTGCTCAGGTTCTTCAGTCATTATACACTTATTATTATAATTTAGGTTTTAATTGCACAGTTGGTATAAAAGTTAATTTGTCCAGCTGTAGATTGGATACTGCTGAATAATGTCGAGTTGTGTGTTCAAGAAGTGTAAAAACTTTATAATAATAATAATAAATATATAATGGAACTAGCGGACACCCACGACTTCGTCCTCGTGAAACTCTATGTAAACTTTCAACTACCCCTATCCTACCCCTACCCTACCCCTACCAATACTCCTACCCTACCCCTACCCTATCCTTATCCTATCCCTACCAACCCTACCCATACCCTACCCCTACCCTACCCCTACTCCACTCCTACCCCACCCCCACCCTACCTCTACCCTATAAAATCAAAAATTTTAAATAAAAAAATGGTTGTTGTACCTCACTCGACATAGATAGGTATAGTGTGTCGCAGGCCTTTTTGTAGATATTTTTAAGATCTACAATTAATTAGAACATTTTATGGTTCTATCTTTTATAGTTTAGACAGCGTACGCAAAATAAGTAACTTTTCTGGTTGATTTTTTACACCTTGTGTCAAAAAAACCCTACGGAACCCTATTTTTTTCCTAAATAAAATTTAGCTTATGTTACTTGTGGATAATGTAGCTTTCGACTGATGAAAGAATTTTTAAAATCGGTCCAGTAGTTATTGAGCCTATTCATTAGAAACAAACAAACATACAAACAAAGTTTTCCTCTTTAAAATATTAGTATGGATTAGTATAGATAGATTAATTATAGACAAAATTGTGCGCGCATTGGTCTATCTAAATTCGGATCACTTTTTGCCGTGATTTTGTAGGGACGTAACCTATTTATAGTATAAAATTATCATTGCCGCCAACCATAATTATAGCAGCGTTGTGGTTTTAAGTTCCAAATCCGCCGCTCATACAGGAGAAAGGTCTATCCTGAATCAGACTAAAATTGCTAGTGTATTAGTGACTAGCCGAAGTTGATGATTTTGGTACATCCCCGTGCCTCGGAGAGCACGTAAAGCCGGACCTGCGCCTGATCTTTCACTGGTCGAGTCAGCTGTTTGCCGTCTCATCGGACGATGAATGTGAGGGAAAAGAGAGTGCACATGTGCATGTGCTTGTCTACATATCTCTCCTGCGGAAGATATTATGGTGTCAAATGTGCACTTGAGTAACCGCAGCGTAAAGGAGGAACAAACATACTTACACACTTACATACACACAAACTATAGATTTTATAATATTAGTGTCATTAGTAGAATTACATCAAAATAATTACCGTTTTGTTTTGTAAATGCTTTATTTTCGACCTTTCAAAATTCGTTGAACCAGATAAAATAATACATTACTATCATAATAACATTTTCTATTGTGATTATAAACTTGGTCGATTACTAAAATACATTGTCATATCTTACGTAAGTAATAAACTTTGGCGACCTCCGTGGCGCAGTGATGTGCGCGGAGGATTTACAAGACGGAGGTCCTGGGTTCGATCCCCGGCTGAGACGATCGAGGTTTTATTAATCGGTTCAGGTCTGGCCAGCCAGCCGTGCCTAGTTACCACTCTACCGGCATAGACGTTCCGCCAAGCGATTTAGAGTTCCGGTACGATGTGTCCAGGGGTGTGGATTTTCATACTACTTTTAACAAGTTAGCTTCGCTTTAGATTGCATCATCACTTACCATCAGGTGAGATTGTGGTCAAGGGCTTGTAAAAAATAACTCAGAATTTCTAATTTATTGTAATTGGTTTTTACATTACAATTTGAAATACCTACGTACGATGCAAACCTTTAGACAATTTAGAAGAGATGAAAGTTCATTGCGCTTTCTAGTTTTAAGATTGCACGAGCAGTCTTGCAATTCTGTTAAACGTTCCAGTGAGCTAAAATATTATCTTTTTAAATTTAATCAAAGACCTCAAGATGCTTTGACAAAGAAAGAAGCGGTATAAAGCTTTGATTTAAAAATGGAACGAGTAAAACGAACTATGTTAATGACTTCTGTTGTGATTTATTTTATTTTTTATCAGAGAATCAGTAAATCGTTTTATGCCACGTTTACAAAGTTGGATTTAAAGCTGTTTATTTGTTTTTCTAAATAGTAATGTCGTCCAGACTAAATTTATAAAGGCGAAAAATTGTTTGTTTGCGTTTGTTCCTCCTTCACGCTGCGGCTTGCAAACCGATTTGGCTGAAATTTGAAATGGATACATATTTTACTCTAAATTAACACATAAGCTACTTTTCATCCTGGAAAAATCCATGGTTTCCGCGGAATTTGTGAAAAACTGAATCCCACGCGGACGTCCACTAGTTATAAATTAATCTAATTTAAATTTGAATTAACTTAAAAAATAGAAGTTTGTTAATCTAATAAAAATTAAAACATGACTCAGTTTTGCACAACTAATTGGCATTTTTGTTTTGTTAGCTTTAATACAAAAACGCTTTAATTAAAAAAATACTAGGATATAAAAATGAAAAATTTGAAAGAAACAAATTTAAAAAATTAATCTTCACTACTATTACAAAGAGGTAATGTTTGTGGTATTGTAGGGGGTAGGATCAGGATCTACTGAACCGATTTTGAAAATTGTTCTATTACTAGAAAGCTACGTTATTTGTGATTGTCATAGGCTATATTATGACTTCGTATTCTTACGGGAACGGGAACTACGCGGGTGAAACCGGAGTGCGTTGTGGTAGTTGTAATAAAAGTTACAATCTTTTAAAGTTTAACAGCTTCATCTTCAAGTGTAAAAAGGCGTATTTATATGGAATTGTGCAGTTAAGCAGTTTTTGTTTCAAAAAAGCGTGGAATAAACTAACTAGAATGAATTGCACGGCAGCACGTCCAGTACATTACAGTGGAATTAGCGAATTTTTCACTCGCTCTGCGTAGTGCAATAAAATTTGTCTTATCCTTAAACAGTTTTATTGCGTTTCAGAGTAATTTTCTGCTTGAAAACTTTCTCATTTTAATTTGAGAACCTTGGAAGGTTAGTACTTTAAGTAAACATTATAGTTTAGGCAAACCTATTTATAAAAATGTTTTTTTTTGTATATTTTTTTTTATTTTTTTTATTTTATAGTATAAATATTTTTTTATTTGATAGTCATTGGTGTTCTGGGATATAACAATGTATCTAAAGATACGGTCTTTATATACAATGTTATTTAATGACATAACACTTTTAAACGTAGTAGGTAATTTAAAGTAGTGGGAAATGCATTACTGTTAATCTAGCAAATAATATAGCGGACTGAATACACGGAATTTCTTCATTTAAGAAATTTTGAGACACGTGATATTATAAGAAATTAAATATCACGTGTCTCAAACGGTGAAGGAAAATACCGTGAGGAAACATGCATACCTGAGAATTTTCTTAATTCTCTGTGTGTGTGAAGTCTGCTAATCCGCATTGGGCGAGCGTGGTGGACTATTGGCCTAACCCCTCTCATTCTGAAAATACTCGAATGATGAATACACGGAACTGACATTAAATTACTGTGTTTTGTCATGGTTCGACAGTATAGAAGTCGAGAATCTTTATGTGACTATAATTTCACAAAGGCACACAGTGATATTTATGACATAGCAGTAGTACATCCCCGGATGAGTTCTATCTCAAAGAGCTTCATTCCTGTATACTTAACTATTGTGTTCCATTGCACCAATTAACCGCTATACTTACTAGTGAGTTATGAAAGCGTGGAACTGGCTAATGAGAACGAATTGCCCTGCGAGTCGAGTCCAGTCTTACATTATTTCAGAATTAGCGAATTTTTCACTTGCTACTTACTTCCTGTTGCAATTTGTCTTCTCTACAATTCAAAATGAATTATTTCTTACTAGTAATATCTTGCCCGTTTCAAAATATATCTAGTGAGACTAACTAGTGAGTTTCAAAGTAACTTATCTATCTTCTCTTAACTTATCTCGTCTGCTCGTAGTGCAACCTGCAGGTGGACTGCTGGCTCTGGCGACCGACGAATGGTGGTTTATCCAATTGCTAGATTATTAAATGGCTCAGGCCGGTGTCGGGCAGCAGCAACACAATCAGGCGCGTGGTCAGTATCAGGCAAATCTATGTACATGGACTGAAGGAACAGAACACAGCCCCTAGTCCCCAGCAGCCCAGCTGGCTTCCTGGCTCTGGCAGCGATTACGGTAACGGTGGGGTAAGGGGTATTATGAATCTCCGGTAGAGCAGTGCTGGTCGACTCCCCACCAGGTGGACTGACGACAGTCACAGGGATTCGCTGGATGCAGACGGCTCGTGCATCCAGCGAAAAGATCGTGATGCTTGGAAGTCCTTGCATAAGGACTATGTCCTGCAGTGGACGTCCATCGGCTGATATGATGATTATGATGATGAACATACGATAGAGGTTGTTTAGCAATTTAACATTATCTCCATAATGACAGGCTTCCACAGAAGCTCATTTTTAATTTTACGGTAGATAAAATCCGTTCGATTCGGATCAGTGGACGCACTGTATGACTTTCTAAACAAATATTACTAAAATCCGTTTGATCCGATCCGTACAATGTTGATCTGTGGACGCCTGCCCTTTAAGTCCCCAACCCGCATTGGCGCAGAGTGGAGAGTCTTTAGTTCCACTTCCTCTCTCCTTTTTTGGAGTCGGTTAAGTCAAAATTCATTTATTTCAATTAAGTTTAATTAAAACAAGGTAATGTTATTAGATAATGGTGATAATTAAAGCCGAAAACTTAAAATTAAAGTTACGACTGTTCCAAGTTAAAGTTAAGTATTAGTTACAGGAATATTACTAGGTATCTAGTTGCCTGTATAAATTTGTAATAGAAAATAATTATAAATCCTTCCATTCTTATATTACTTCGCCATTACATCATATTATTATTTTATAATAATACATCAAAATCCTTCCCTTTAGTTTAATTAGCTATCGCCATAGGTCACCTGTTACGTTAATATAATTTATTATTTGCCGTAATTAAACAATTTCATATATTACTCAACCTTTGAACATAATGAATTCTAAAAATACATTTGTAGAATTTTACTCAAATATTTGCGGTTTTGTTAATGTAATTGTGCAACGAACCGTATTACATTTTATTTAACAGCTTATCCCACCTACGTTTGTGGGGAAATTATTATGAAAACCATTATAGATTAGTAAATGATATTCCATTTATATAAGTTTAATATCAGCATTGCGGTACTATACGCAATCTTTATCATTATCATATGCCGTGTTCTTGCAAATGAACAACGCTTGTATGTATAAAAATACGTTACAGTATTTGGAGCGAAAACGCAAGTTTCAGGACAAGACACCAAATGTAGGTAAAGGAAATAAACGACGATATTTTACTTTTAGTATCCACTAGAAAACTCTTCGCGGTTTCACACGCGTAGTTCCTATTTTAAATACATATTACATATGTTTAATATAATACTAAATTACCCCCATAGGCTACACCCTAAACATAATTTAGGATTAATTTATTTAGTAATTTAGGATTAATGTTGAATTAATTCAAATCGGTCCAGTAGTAAGTTTAAGTTTTCCCTTTATAATATTAATTTTGATGAATTAGCTTTGCTTCATTCAGATCAGGATCATTATGCATCAGTACTCCTGAGTATTGTGATGTAATATAACAATTATTATCAATCAATTATTATTATAATTCTCCGATGGATATTGAACCAATCTGATCTCGCGGTATTCGTTTTTTATTAAAATTAACCAATTACAGTATATTTTCCGTACTGTGTTGGCTCATAAAGTATTCCTAATTAGTTAATTAAAGGATAATGCCGGCTTCTCACGCTCGTACATCACACATTAGCTGCTATGCGTAAAAGTCACAGTCGTTTGACGCACGCAGTTGCAAGCAGGCTAACACCCTCATACCCTCCGATTACGCAACATTGATTAATTTGCGCAGTACTTTGAGACTCTGTACTTCAAAGCTCGTGGTACTATGAAACTGTTTTCACACCCAACACAAAAAAGAAAGCCTCCCTTTTATGAGAGCATAAAAGAATACGCATGATGTATGTCTAGCGTATTCAGAGCATCAATAAGCAATCTAATGTATAGTCTTGTGTTGTTTGTATGAAAGGAACTACGTATGGTATTTGTGCTGACAATAGATATGAGTAACTGATTTTGATCTTTTTAACTGACTTCAAAAAGGAGAAGGTTCACAATTAGCTTTTTTCAATTAAAATAATTGAAAAATGTATGATATCCAAGTCAAACGATACAACGTATATCCGTTACTGTTTTAGCAGTCTAGTGAATAGTCGCAATTAATTGTCCACAGGGACTTTTCTATCTAACAGGAAATAGCTTATTTTTTACTTACAGAGATTTCAGATAGAGATTTCAGAGATCGATTCTGGGACGTAAAATGAATATCATAAAAATGAAACTCAAACGATTTCATTAAAGACAAAAACTACGATGCTATCTACCTAATAACTACGGAATAATCTTCTGATACAGGTTTGAAAGCGGTGCCAAAGAACAAAATAAAACTTATAAAAATAGTCAGTTTAAATTAGACACCACCTCTTTGGCGTCGTTTTGTCTTTTTTTGAGACTTGTAAATTTGTATGACGTTTATACACGTTAACGCGTTTTATACCTGCGAGCATGCGTATACGCAATAATCAATCGTGTGTATCCAAAACCAAGCTCTCGCACATGTTTATCCAATTTGGCGTAGTCTGGAAAGTTGCGAGTTCGCAACACGTGGGCTGCTTAAATTAGAGATTCATATTAATTTAAGCCATGCAGTAACAATGTTTTGCTATGGAAACTATTACAGGTTAAAGGCGTTTTGTTACATATTAAGTTCCAACTAACTTTTCCGTAGTTGCTTTAACAAAAGTTAGTTTGCTTATATTTGGAACTACGCGCACAGTTTCTTACCTCTATAAATCAATTTCTTTAATAGATGTAAGAAATTACAATGCTTATAATTAAGAATTCAAAATACTTGAAAAAATCATGAAGAATTTTGATTGAGCTTAAACATTTTTCCATACAAAATTGGTTGAAACTTGCAAAATTTAAAAATTTAGATAAATGGCAAAATTTTATAATACTTTATGTAACAACCGCCAGATCTCTTCACGAACGAAGATAATATTATTAAGCGGTAATAAAACTACATAGACAGCTGATGGTAATTACATAAATAGTGAAACTTTAAGAGTTTCCTGTCTCTCAATACGGATTTCTATTATATAGTTAGTCGTAGTAGGTAGTAATAATAGATATTTATGATAATCATCACTATCATCGACATCATCATTATCTTCTCTACGCTGTACTTTAAGTTAATTCACTTCTAAACTATACATCAACTTATCTCTTTATCTATCTCTCACACATACACATACAGTATTTCCAGCCTCCAACTATCTCTTCTTTGATCATCCTTGCCATTTTGACGTATCATAATCAACTGTAATTATCTCCTTATTAAATACATTTTGTAACCCTAATAATATGTCAAGACTCGCAACATTTTGACGAGTAACTTTATTACACAGTATAATATCATAACTCGGGAAAACTGCGACGTTATGCGTTCAAGTACGTTAATTATTTTCGGCGTTTTTTTTATACATCCGCACATTTCAGTTGAAGCTTAATTAATTAGTGAGGACACGTCATTCGTTGAAATTAAGCTTCGAGCGAAGTTTAATTTAATACGGCATACGTTCGGTGGATTCACAAAAATCGCGTTACGTCTGGATAGGCGGCTCGTAGAGCAATGTTTTCTGGATGTGATCAAGTACATTTATTTTAATTAGTATAGTATATTTTATGTGTACATTTTATA
Organism: Bicyclus anynana; assembly: GCF_947172395.1. Taxonomy (NCBI): domain Eukaryota; kingdom Metazoa; phylum Arthropoda; class Insecta; order Lepidoptera; family Nymphalidae; genus Bicyclus; species Bicyclus anynana. The sequence continues at coordinate 6,653,630 of NC_069094.1, forward strand.
CGTGATATGCACCCGCTTGTGTGTTTTATATCGTGTTGATATGTTTGAAATGAAACTTTTTGAGGAAAAAATGCTTGTTTTGATTTAAGAAAAGCAGAAGGTCAAAAATATTGAACAACATTATTAAATAATATTGTTTAATTTTTAAATATGGAATTAAAATATGGACAGTTTGGGTGAGTATACATTTGGAAAGTAGTGAGTGCAACTTTTTGAGCTTTTTATTATAAAATAATACAAAGAAAAACACTAAGAGAACTCGTCCGCACATAGACATACTTATTGTGTACTAAGTACATCAGCGTCAAACTATATTTATTATTTGTGCACCTTAAAGGCCTTCAAGTGAATAGGCATCTTCTAGGCAAGCGCGCTCCAACATAGACCTCATCATCAAGTCAAGCGCAAGTCAACTCTGAATAAAAAAAAAGAAGACAGATCGTACTAGCTCAAAAAGTTTTCAAGTGCAACGTTCCTGGCTGTTATTTTGATGCCAAATCTAGAGGTGCTATTGATCCGCCGATACTAGAGGCGGGAGGGAGTAGGCGGTCTCAAGGGCCGTCTGCTGTAAAGTATCGCTTAATGACGTGTAACGGGCGCGGTCCCCGCATCATAGTTGCATACGTGAAAAACGAGATGCATACCAATGAAGTGAATGTCAGAGCGGAGTAATTTTCCGAACGGTTTGGTAAGCGATATCGTTGAGGATTTAGGATCAGTGGAGACTTTTTAAGGATGAAGTTATTTGGAAGTCTAATAGTTGAAAAAGTACCTGTGTGACGTGAATGTGACGGGTAGCATCGACAGTGATTGTACCAATATTTTGTGGTAGAGGAAACACCTCGAGCAGGTCCCAGGACTTGTGACTTGAGAGTAGGTTTAAGGGATCCCTTCCGAGTAGCCAACACTCACCTTCCCTGCCCGACATGTTCTCCATGTCCACACTAAGCAATTTATGATAAACAATAATTGCAATACAAAACATTATCAATAATTACAACAAAAAACATTATTGCACAAAATCAATGACGCGACTGCAAGCGCGACGGCGTCTACGCTGCCTAACAAACATCTGAGCTGAAGTCATCAAATACCCACTTATTACCACATATACCAACATTGATACCTCCCCTCTACAATAACCTAAATAATGAATACCTTCTGATAACTTTGAAGGCGGTGCCAACACAGTAGGTAATGCATTAAGTCTAGTCGTTTAAATTAAAAAGTTTTACGATTTTCAGACAGTTCTTTCCCGTGGTTCTTTCAGAAACGGCTTTAATTAATACGTCACTGGCTTGGCACCGCCTTGCAAATGATCAGAAGATACCACGGACGGTGTCATTTTTGGCTTTTTAGTAAATTTCTGATTTTGAAGTCGCTTTAACTTTTTTATGATGTTTTTTATTTTTATAAATAGCAATAACAACATTTTACTAATGAATGAACAGTGTTTAAGTGTTTAAAAAAATTAAGAAACGTACTGGCCACCGCTCCGGTTTTCGAAAGTTCCCCTCGATCAATTTCTTCAGGATTCCATAATCAGATCCTGGTTTCCTTGTCATGGGTTCAACTCTCGGAATATCTCCTTTCCAACAAAAAAAAAAAAATATCAGAATCGGTTTATAAACGACGAAGTTGACGCAAAAGCGCCACAGTATGGACAATTTCATTCATTGATTTCAGTTATTTTCATTTTAACACAAAATTACTGAACTTAGTTTCATGATAACTAAATGGACCAAATCTGGAAGTATATTCTTTAAAAAAAGATTTTTTAACCTCCTCCTTTTTTTGAAGTCGGTTAAAAAACAAATCCTTGTGTATCCAGTTCGTTCGTTACTATTGCACAGACATTAACGAATTTTTCGAGAAAAAATGTATAAAAAAAACTTCCTACCAGTTTCTAGTAGTTATAGTTAATAGTAAGTATAAATTATCCTCATGATACTCTCTGTTACATTAATAACATAAATAAAGACAAAAATGAACATACAAAACATAACCGCATTAAAAAAGAACTTCATTCCAATAATCTAAAGCATCTGAGTTTATTGTTATCTTGTAAGAATCAATATTTTAATTAATAATTTTATCATATACGAAGATATTCTTTAATAAATATCTCAGCGTTGAGATTGTCTCAGAGGTTTTTCATCAAAACCGTCAAAATGACTAAATTTGAATATTTTTCCGTCGCAATGATTTAATCACGGGTGTTCTACGTGCCCCGCACAATCTCATTATCCCGTTTCGCAAATTACTTGCTTCGGTACGACTTTTTCGTCAATTTGCATACGTAATTAATTAACTTCTTTTTTTTAATGCTTTTCTTTGTTATTTTATTAATTTGTAATTATTTATTACAATAATATTAAAACGATTGATTGAATAGTAAGCTGTTTATTAGGTAGGTAGTTTCATTACGAATGTACTTAATGTAATGAGCTATCGAAAACTGAAAGAATTTTTCAAATCGGACTAGTAGTTCCTGATATTAGCGTTCAATCAATCAATCAAACAAACAAACTCTTCAGCTTTATAATATTAGTATAGATTATAAAGAGGTAAAATTTGTGTGTTTTTTTTTTCGTTTTTTAATAAATAAATATACTGTTATTGTAAGGGGTAATCTCTACATAAATACAATTCAATCTATAAAAAAAAAGTTTTAGTATAATAGAACTGTTAAAGATTGGTAATGAAAAGATATGGAAAACCCTTCCAGTTTCCGTTTCCCTGCCACCTATAACTTTATGAGGAAGTAGGCACTTTTTGGCGTATTCCACCATAGGCTGCGTCTTTGTTTACTGTGGCACATAATTTTAGCCAAGCTAAAATTCCACTAATAATATAAAGGCGAAAATCTGTGTGTATTTTTATTACTCCTCACCGCCATTACCTACTGAATCGCTTTCACTGTAATTTAGATTGAAGATAATTATTATACTCTGGAAAAATGCATAGGCATACCCAACCCATTAATGCATATTTTTATCAACCATGGCTTAGAGGACGTTCGCTAGTAGGCTACCGAATATAAAACAACAACAAACAACAAAAGGCTCAACAAACTCCTAGAAAATATCCTACAATTATAAACAGAATATTTACTCTTACAGATACCTCTAATCAATTAGCCTTACGAGAAAACATTAATTCCACAGGGAACAAGTTACGGACGGAATATAGTATTTATCAAATTAAAATTTCACCAAGTTTCCCCAATTTATCCACTAACAACACTGTTCGCATTTATTATACCAATTACCAACGTGTTATACTGGAGTGAATAGAACAGATTCACAATTAAATATTAATAAAGGAGAGACTACTGAGCGGACCGGATCGTTACTAACATTAAAAGCATCTTAGGGTATCAGTACCCACTCACGTTCCACTCTTGGGAGAGGTAAATATTTAACAAATTGATTCTCAAGGTAAGTTTAAGGTTCCCACATTTGACCACATACCCTTTCAGCGCCGGAAGCCTCTAAGAAATCCTACATACATGTATCTAACTTCGTCAGAACATCGTAGGAATCCACTCCGGTTAAGGACATTGTATTTGCCTACATAATAATATTATTAGTAGCGACTTTCTTATGGTGCTACGAGCAGTTTGTCTTTTTTATTATACCTACCATTTTTATCAATAGAAAAATATGAAAAAATGTATCTCTGAATGTTCACTTTCAAGAGATTAAATACCACTATTTTTTAAAGGTATTCGAAGAAATTTATGATTGATGGACGTTTTCTGAATTAACTGGAAATCTCTCGTTACGCAAGTATTTTCTTTTTATTCCACGATAACATAATAGTAGATGAATTCCAAAATAGAACAGTAGTCAATCATTAAAAAAAGGTTTATTATCATCCTTTATCAAATTTTGCACTATATTTTGGAGATGATTATCGTGTAGACAATTTTAATTGTTATAAGAGCTACTATTTTTAAAATCATTTACATTTATTGATTTCTTATGGATGAATATAACTACGTTACGTCCCACCTAAAGTTCACTACCAATTACTTTTTCATTTGACTCCCACATAATTTTCTTAGTGTTTAATGTGCCGACATTGATTGGAGGAGTTATCGTATATAAACTCACCTGCGGTTTCTTCGCAAAATTTCATTTAATCAGCTGAATTATTGAGTCCTTTCTAACCTAGAGGAATACGTCATATTAGAGCAGATATAGTACTCTAATAAAGAAATAAATATATATTTTTTCAATTTAATACTTCTTTATACAAATTATTTATTTATATTATATTAATTATTATTAGGGACAAATTGTACCTAATAATAACCACAAGTTAGCGCGTTACAATCGATTTCATATCTTATCACTTAATCAGACAAAACGCAGACAAAAATTTTAATGTAAATTTTACACGCCATAATTATCAATAATCGGTCAAGTTCATCGGACTCGTAAACGAAGGGGTTCCATTATGTTAAGAAACGGCAAAAAAATCAATTTTCTTAGATCATCATAGGATTTCATCGTTCCTTAAATATTTATTTTATTTTGTTACGGAGCACTAAAAAGGAGTTAAAATTGTTATATTATGATTAAAATGCTTGCTTCACACTTTCCGTCCTATCTACGAAAGATCAAGTTTATTTAGTCTGTTGAGTAAATTATCAAGGTTGCTTACGAATTATGGCTCCTATTACGTCTGGCAGAAGAACTAAAATATTTTCAGCAGACCAGAATTACGCTTTGTCGTGTACTACCTAAAGGTGTGTGCTGTAATTAATTTTCAAGGGATTACTGAACAAATACTGGGATAACGTACTACAGGGGCTCTCACGCTGCTGTACAGTTAAATACCATAAGTTAAATAGGCATACGTAATTAAATGTGACCTTTGAAATTTAATTATTACATTTACCTTCGTTAAAATTAAGTAATTTAAAAATCTTAATTATTTAAATCACTAGCCCCGCGTTTACACCCGCGTAGTTCCCGTTCCCGTAAGAATGCGGCGATAAAATACATCTTATAATATTATGATTTATACAGTGTGTTATAGGAAATACCGCCCGGCCCTTAAGGGTGTACTTAGGTATCGTGTATACATTATTTTTATGCAGTCTTTATTTTTAAAGAAATACATTTATTTCCCTGCACGAAATTATCATAAAAAAATGCAAAATTATAAAAACTTACATGGCAACACAAAAGTTGAGATAGGTTAATTATTAGTAGGCATTACTACAAAATAAAAACGCCGCCATCTATGTTTTGTGCTGCGTTTACACGTTTCTATTCAAAGCGGTATTGAATGGGCAAGTAAACACACGAGTACACACAACAAGGTGATGGGTTTGTCAAGATGCTCTAACATCTTGTGCTATGTACAAGCAATAAGCATGCATGCGTGCTTGCATAACTGGCGTGTTGTGATGTGTGTAAACACGAAAAGTTAATTTACGCAGATGGACGATGGCAGATGAATTAATGGTTAGTGGATCGTTTTCCACATTTTCCACTCCTTGAACATACATTACACCAGAAACTATCCCTTTTGCTCTGGAACACAGTAATAGCTCTGTCGCAAATAGATCTACTACTACTAATTTAAGTCTGCCATTTGGGCGAGTGGCACAAGCAAACTAAACACAGCATTACAGACATTGCACGTGTCGGCGGCGGCGCGGTGTTTCAAAGACAGTGGGCGCCGAAAACGATGGTACCTTCTACCTACCCTTTACTATATGCGGCGCAGCATTTTCAAAAGGCTTTCTATTTTGCCGACTTTTGTGCCACAGGTGTGTAGGTAGGAGGTAATAATCTAGATATACGTACCATAATTGATAGTACAGTGTTGTCACTTTTTAAATTTTCCAAGTTTAGGGACAATTTATGTTTAAAATTAGAAACTTTATTATCACGATTAATTATATTGAATAATATTTTTTTAAATATTTTTTCTGTTTATAATATTATAATGCTTACACGCACATTTTGGATCGGACGGTATTTTTAAAACACACTGTATTATAAGCTGTATTTTATCGCCGTTATCGCCGTATTTATATTATAAGCTATACCTGTATCGAGAAATTACTTTCTACAATACCGCGAAGTTTACCTATTTATAATATTAGTATAACGCAACATTTTTGTTTAAAAATTTGCATTTACTTGGAAATAAATATAAACAACTAATTATGGAAGTAACTAGTGTTCAATGCTAATATTGCTAATTCACGTTGAGAGTTAATGCATTCTACATAATATATGCCCGGGCTGGTCGTAAAGAAAGATATACGCTTGCAGGCACTAGCCTAAATTCGATTCACACAAAATCTATGGAAAAAGACCTCTTCCTGACAAGATTCAGAAACATTTCCCCACCTACCCGTCTAAGCAAACAAGCACGCCCACAAAAAACGTTTCTATGCAAATATGGCCAAATAAAGTGGGTACGGAACGGTATTACGGGGAAGCAGAACCGCTGGAAGGCTATTCAAATATTTGTGCAGGTTACATTATAATATATCTTTTTGATAATTGAAAACATACCAAATGAAAAAGTCATATTTTACAAAGAAAGCCAGGAAAAAGCGCTATTTATTCCTGGTTTTATCTATCTACCTATTTTAGATACGAACATTCAAGTACGAAAATCAAAATTCAGCAGATTTGTTTTTAGATCATTCGTAATGGAAAACTAAAATTAAAAGATAGTTTGTTTTTAAAAATGAAAAGTATTCAATAAGTAATTTTAAATAACATTAGTTTTGGCATTTTAATAAAATTTAAAACGTTTGGCATTTACCAAAACTTGAAATTTTTATAAACATATTTTCAATCTATTTACTCAATAAAACACCACATTTTTGTTAGTTTTTGGGTTTTCCGGTTTTCAAATACCTGCTGACTAAACATAAATAATGTGAATATGAAAATTAAACTAAAACTTTTAAAATATGTGTGTGACTTAAAATGCTACTGAAAATGATGTTACTACGCAAATATCTAGATCATAATTTTAAAATATAAATCTATAAAATATAATGAGTAATAAATATTGTACTATACGAATAACTCACATTTTCAATTTCTCTACAAACAACAAACATTTTAATGGAGAAAAGAACAAAACTTTTTTTCGGCCTCTTAAGTTTTTTTATTTAGGTCATTTCCAGTAGTGCATTGCTCTCGCGTGAACATACCTCGGCCTCCCGAGAGATCGCATTTTCGGCGTCGTTTTATTCGCGACTCATGCTTGATTTTCTCTATACATATTTATGGTTCAACCGTTCCTTGCCGAGTAAAAGGAACGGATTTTATGGTCCCTTAGACAGGTGACCGTATTAGGTACAAACGTATACGTTTAATGCTTTAATTTATTTAAATGGTAATGGTAATGCTTTCGAGAATCCAGCAATTACGATTGCGATGGATTTTAGGACTGGAACATATACAGCATTAGTTCTGTGTGTAATGAATAATGTGTAATAATAAAGTGAGTAATGAAAATATATTTCAATTTAGTTATGGTTTCGATATTTTTTTTTCATTGCTTACAATCTAAAGTCTCTTGCAGACTTGACCGTTGACTTGATCGCGAGTGACTGGCGTTATGAATGACTACAAAAAGTCATTTTCATCAGTATACTTTTTAGTTTGGTTGTAGAATAAACCTGCGAATATTCGTTACATGATAGATCATTCGAAGTGAAATAAAGTTCTGAGAAAGGCGTATTTTTTATTTTAATCCTGCAAGGCGAAATTGCCGTTTTTATAACTAAATCCTGAAATAAGGCCTCAGCTTATCGACTATAACTTAAAAACTATCAGTGATATTGTAAATTAAAAATAATAAAAATACATTCAAACTGACATAATTTTCATTTATTTATATGACTGAAAATTTAGTTTTGTTTGTAAGATCCAAGCTCATTCGAATATTACACTACAATTTCTACGTATTTATATTGTTTTAAAAACTGAAAATATTGTGGTAGGTTTAAAGTAAAATAAAGTTTGGGATAGAAAATACGGCAGGTGTGTGTTATTAAAATTCACAACTTGAAGCGAAGTATAAAACGAATGTAAAGGGAATGAAATAATGGATTCTTGGATGGATAATGCAGCTCCATTACATAAATTATTTTTATGTTTTTGCTGAACATTGTGACATTGAACAACATTTATGTTATTTAAAGCTTTTCATTTTGTTATAAAAATTATTTGCTTAAACTATAACAAGCTTTTTATATTTTGTTTATAAAAGGTGTTTTTTGTACCTACTAATTATATTTAAACAAGGTTCTCTTTTAAGTCAATGCCTATAAAACAATATTTTATGAATCAAACAGTGTTCATCCTTTTAGTTAAGCAAAACTTAATACACTTAGCTTTTATACAAGAGCAAAACTACCACCAATAAATACAAAAAGTCAACTGACGTATCAAAAGTGCTTGTAAACTGAGCCTACTTGAAATAAATGAATTTTGAATTTTTGAATTTTGCAAACAAATATACTAATTAATATAGGCAGTGATTTAACCTAAACTCTCAAAAAGTGCTTATACACAGTCTAATACTGTAACAAGAGTTGTTTACATCGTTAAAGTTTGTTCAAGTCGATTAAATCTAAACATGCATAATAACATCAGCAATCCAAACTGTCTTGTGATTATCCCTACAAGGTAAGGAAAGCCAATTAATGTAAATGTGGAACAGAATAGGGCCTAGTATTGGCCCCTGGGGGACACAATTGACCTGCTAGACTGCTACCATAAACATTCACTTCACAAAATATTTTATCATTATAAATTTGAATCATTAGTTAGTTATTGTTATTTTAATGGATTTGTAAAAAGTCCAGAAAAGTTAAATTGTATTTTTTTAGCAAAATAATCAGTTTTCTGATAAAAATACTTAAAATAAACATTGTGCTCATTTACAAAAATTGTCTTTACAATTTTATCGTAACATTCACAATTTCATTGTATCCAAAGCATCTTATAATTTAGCTTCTAATATTAGCTAATGTGGGTCAAATGTAAGGAAGCTAAATTATTGGATATGTAGCATAAGTAGGTACTGATCTAATAATGTATTAAGAATTAGGCTCATTTTGTCTTTCTCAATCTGGTAATTGATGTTAAATCATCAGTAATATACAGAGTTTTTAATTCTTAGATGTATTTTAAATACGTATTAAAAAAAAGGGATTATATTGTATATTATATTCAAATCGACAGTGAGTTATATTTGCAGAATTATCGTGCACGTTGAGTCTCCGAAATAGGTCAACTAGAAATAGATTTGTGGAGTCTCCAAATATTTTTTAAAGTTGACACGATAACCTGAATAAAACTTTCGATGTAAAAAGAAATCATATTTTCCTAATAAAAATAAAATATACGGAGTCCGCTTGTAGTCACATGCAAGCGATACAAGTTTACTTCAATTGGCTTCACAAATGCTGAACTAATCTGGGGGAGACTTTCCCAACTCTCACGAAGTTCGCCCGGGGCGTACAATCCATCGTGCAACTTGGGATTGATTGTACAAACTCCTTGGCTCTTGCAGTCTTAGCGTATTACAGCCTTCAAGTTACCCAATTTCGTCAATACAAGCCACTGTAAGCAAACCTCATGTAACTTTTTTCGGTCATATTATTAGCTGTATGGACGAAAAAAGTTAAAACCTTAGGATGACAAATGACAATGACGATAAGACCAATTTTTATTTTTCCGCGACGTCCGCGACGTCCACGTGAACTTCAGTACCGCGGGAACAATGGATTTCTCTGGGATAAAAAGTAACCTACGAGTACGTTGCTCAATAACCTCGTCTATCTTCCAGTGATAATTTTATTGAAAACAGTCCAGCCATTCATTCCATGGGTTAGAAAAACCACATTTGGGTTTGAAAAGGACAGTACAGCTTGCCTATACGTACAGTTATTTACATCATATTGTCAAAATCACCATGGCAAATAAACTATTACACGGTTACTAAGGCATACACATTTCGTGAAATGATTACCCGCAACTTCGTCCGCGTGGAATTTAGTTTTTCACAAATCCCTCGGGAACCATGGATTTTTCCGGGATATATATAGTATATAGTATCCTTTGTGTTAATCCATGCTATAATATATCCCAATACCAAACAGCTGATTCGTTCAATAGTCGAAAGAGTAACAAACATTCATATCATCAAAATCATCAGTTTTCGCAAATCTCGGGAAACCATGGATTTTTCGGGATAAAGAGTGAAAACTATTTCCATTCTAAATTTCATCCAAATCGCTTCAGTATTAGCGACGTTAAAGAGCAACAAACATCCAAACATCCATACAAACTTTCGCGTTTATAATATATATATATATACATATATATTTTTTTCGTAGGATGGTTGCGGAATAATTATTGTAGTTCGTAAATAATATTTTGGTTAATAATTTTTTTTTAGAGTTTCTCTTTTGTAAAATGATGGACCAGAAAATTAACTCGATGTACCTATTTGTTAAGAAAAGTATATCTTTATATTATTTGCTTCACGTGCTAAGAATATTACAACTTACGGAGAATATAATAAAATATATTGCCTTAAACTCGTATGAACAGCAAACGAAATTAGACGTTCATTTTATAGGAGTATGTACCTACTTGTAGCCTTTTTAGTACTTTTTGTCTTTTAGTTTAATATACAGTATCTCTAATTTTATTAACCGACTTCAAAAAAAGGAGGAGGTTTCTCAATTCGACCGTATATATTTTTTTTATGTATGTTCGCGCATAACTTTGTCGTTTATGAACCGATTCTGATGATTCTTTTTTATTAGTATATTCCGAGGGTGGTACCATGAAATCAGGATCTGATGATGGGATCGAGGAAAACTTTTAAAAATCGTAGGGGCGTCCAGTGCATTTTTTAAATTTTTTCATGAAATATTTTAAAGAACTACAATTTAATGAAGATCTGGAGTCGACCTGATGATGGAGCCGAAATACAGTTTCCTATATAAGTCTGTTACTATTGTTTCATATTTAATTTTATTATATTTTATAACTTACTTGAGACTTTTGATAACACTTCTGTCTTTTGTATCTATTATGTTTACCTTAGACTATTTTTTTTAAATCTTCAGAATATTCTACAGGAATTTTATATTAAGTCAAATTAAACTTTGAAGATAAAGATGGCTTCGTTAATAATATAGGCAAAAAGACGATTGAATCTTGATGAAAAGCCTGTTTTAGGTAGGTATGACCCGGTCCAGATTGTTCGAAAGTTTTTTAATTTAAAGTTTTATATCATTATGAGAGAGGACCAACTTTAATATTAATTTAATAAATATAGTCTTATAGAGACAAAGGGACTCAGATTAAGATAGCTATCATTACAGATTTAGAAAATTGGAAGTTATTATGTTTTTGTTGTTTTTTTTTTTATTTAGAAAGAATACAATAAGAAACTTAAGCTAACTTATCCTAATTACTATACAAAACATTGTGTTAATTAAAAAGTAAATTTAAATGTACTTAATATTACGACATTGTTAAAGGTTAAGGTACTGGCATTCACTTCATTTAGGCATGAAATCACTGCTTATCCTTTAACCTAAACTCTCAAAAAGTATACACAGTCTAATACTCGTATAGTATTAAGAAGTTACTATCATTAGTAATTAATACTTAGAAAGTAATAGTACGTACGTTTATGTATAAAAAAAGGTTACAAAGTAAACGATTTTTGGCTGGTGGGAGGCTTCGGCCGAGGCTAGTAACCACACTACCGGCAAAGACGTACCATCAAGCGATTTAGCGTTCCGGTACGATGCCGTGTAGAAACCGAAAGGGGTGTGGATTTCCATCCTCCTCCTAACAAGTTAGTCCGCTTCCATCTTAGACTGCATCATCACTTACCATCAGGTGAGATTGTAGTCAAGGGTTAACATTTAAAGAAAAAAAAAGAAGATATTTACGGAAGAGGTAGATAACATTTTTCTAAGCGGTTTAATGCGTTCTAAACAGCTTCAGAAAAATGTTATGTACCTCGACCTACTTACTTTTCTTAAATGAGTAAGCATCTTGATAAATCGTGGACAATTAAATATTCTATTTGATTAAGATCTTTTATATAGTTCTCCTATAAAGATATACCTAGATAATAAATGTCGGAGTGGTTTACTTGTAAATCCGACGTTGTACAAGACAGCAAAAGCAATGTACTATCGACAATGTAGAGTCATGTCGCTACAATTTTGTAAGCCTGTTCGTTCAATTACTGCTTTATTGTTATAAATGTCGGTATTTCAGATAACAAATAAAGTTAAACTTTAACTATGATTTATAGTTTACGTTGTTCTTGCAATTTTAAAACAGTAATTTTTGTAGATTCACTCATGTATCTATTTTTAACCGACTTCAAAAAAAGGAGGAGGAGGAGGAGGAGGACTTCTCAATTCGACGCGAAGGTTTTTAATGTTTCTTACCTAATTACTTCGTCATTTCTTAACCGATTTTGAAAATTCTTTTATTGTTTGAAAGAGTAGTTCCAGACTGGTCCTATTTAATTTTCATGAAAATCAGTTCGGTAATTTTGTGTTAAAATGAAAATAACAAAATTTCCCGTGCTGTGGCCCTACCGTTCACTATGTTAGGGACACACTAAAAACAGATAATAAAAAATTTAATAAAAAAAATACAACCGACTTCAAAACCAAAAAACGTACCCAGTAAACTAAAAAGCGAAAAATAACATCATAATATGTTCTACCTGCTGATCAGTATAAAATTGTAGTGCTTAAAAGTACTAAATGGAAAAGTTTACGAAAACACTACACACACATATAATTTTCGAAAGTTCCCCTCAATTTCTCCAGGATTCCATCATCAGATCTTGACATGATGGCAATGGGACCAAATGGGGACTATACCGTTTCAAACAAAAAAAGAATTTTTGAAATCGGTCCAGGCGTCTTTGAGTAATCGGTGTACATACATAAAAAAAAAAAAAAACCGACCGAATTGAGAACCTCCTCCTTTTTGAAGTCGGTTAAAAATAGAATCTTTTTAACAAAAAAAAAAATAAAACAACTTGTGATTAGAAGATAGCACCATACGATGTTATGTTTCGCTTTTTAGTTTTGTCAATTTGAGTTTCTGTTATGTTAATTTCTAGGAAAAAGTCGTTTTGTACTGACCCGTACTGAATATCGAACCCCGGACCACATCAGTACCAACTGCGCTAGAGAGGTCTCTTCCTATCCTACCAATATTATAAACCCAAAAATTGGTATGGATGTTTTGTTTGGATGTTTGTTTGGATGTTTGTTACTCTTTAAAGCCGCTACTGCTGAAGCGATTTGGCTGAAACACATAGGCTACTCATCCCGGATAAATCCATGGTTCCCGAGGGATTTCTGAAATACTAAATTTCACGCGGATTTTAATAAATTTAGTTTTTAGATAAAAGCTTGGAAAATATTTTTCAAATTATAATATTCGCACATTTAGAGCGCATTGTTTCTGATAATGAGTCTGCTCGTTCTGGTTTGAATGAAATTTCGTACAAAGCCATAAGCGCCCAAGTAGTTCGCGGCATTATTTCTTTTCACGTCAGCCGTAGTCATATAATCACTATCCGACAAATTGCCGGGGTTTTTCGACTTTCCGGCTAGTACGAGGGACACTGCCTAATTGCCATGAATTCTGAGACTGCTTTAAAAGAACAATTAAAAATAGACCAAAACTACAGCAATAGAAAACTTTTAATTAAAAAAATGTTGTGAATCTTTGTTTACCCGTCAATGATATATTGCAAATTATTGTGCGTTTCTTGGGATTCGTCACAGAGTGTGAATTAAAAATCGCTCCTGAACTGCCTTATTTGTACGTTAGAATACCTATTGGTAAATAATACGCAATTGTAGTTTTTTTTCCAAAGAAATCTTCCTAGAACCTACTTCTATATTTTTGTATTTTGTAGGATAATCAATAAATCTTATTTTATTTATATTTCATTATTTTAGTATGCCTATAAATCAGCTATCAGCTTGTAGAGAGTGTCATACTTTTTATGGGACAATCTGTTTAACTATACATGGTGCTTATTATTATGCGTATTTCCCATAACTTCAAGACGTTGACAAGTCCACTTATAGGAGCCGAACTGGATAAGTAATATTTTTTTTACTAAAAAATTAAAAAAAATATGTTTTCATACAAAGTAATTCAAATAACTCCGACTATAACATACGCCTTTATCTATGCTCGCATTTAAAAATTTTAAAGTTTTACTACGTCATAAGAATGCCTATAAGAGACACATTTTAAGATCAATCTTTACTAATATTACAAAGCTGAAGAGTTTGTTTGTTTGTTTGATTGAACGCGCTAATCTCAGGAACTACCTACTGGTCCAATTTGAAAAATTCTTTCAGTGTTAGATAGCCCATTTATCGAGGAAGGATATAAGGCTATATATTATCCCCATATTCCTACGGGAACGGGAACCATGCGGGTGAAACCGCGCGGCGTCAGCTAGTTACATAATAAATATTATTCACTCTGAAAATATTAATTTTAGAACACATGTTCTTTGAAGATTTTTATTAATTTTCGATAAAGATTAAAAAGAAAAGAGTTATGGAAAACTCCTCAGCATCCTGTATATTTCACTTAGTATATACGTTCTTGTTCTGGTAAATGTATTATTTAGTTAATTTAAATTGGCTCCTCGACTTGCTGATCCGAATCAAAACAAACTAGAGTCCTGCCAAGTTCACCCGGAGTACAATCCCATCTTTGAACTTGCGATTGATTGTGCAAACTTTATGCTCTTGCAGACTTGTTAGATACGCTTCACTGCTTCTGTCAGGGAAAATGTTTGAATCTGAATATTAGATATATTTGGACGAATATTTATTTTTATTCTTTACAAGTTAGCCCTAGTTCGAAGAGCCAATGGACGTTGGGGTCCCAAGGTGCTGGAATAGCGACCCCGCACTATAAAGCGCAGTGTTGGTAGACCCCCCACCAGGTGGAGTGACGACATCAAGCGAGTCGCAGGGATTCGCTGGATGCAGGCGGCTCAGTATCGTGATATTTGGAAGTTCGTACAAAAGGCCAATGTCCTACAGTGGACGTCCATCGGCTGATATGATGATGATGAAGTTAGCCCTTGACTTCAATCTCACCTGATGGTAGTGATGATGCAATCTAAGATAGAATCGCTAACTTGTTAGGAATAGGATGAAAATCCACACCTTTTTCGGTTTCTACTCGATACGTTAATGTTTTTGGCGCTAACGTTAACGTACGATGGCGCCGTTTCAATTCCTTAGAAATTCGCGTTTACGTTAACGCGATAGTAACAGTATCAAACTGCCACTAGGCTCAGTTCTCAGGAAAATGTCGCTAGTTTTATATTAGCTACATTTTGCAAGAAACAAATGTCGTTAATCTGTAGCATGATCTCGATTGTAAATACTTATTGACACGCCACTTTCCATTGAACAATAAATATACAAGCATTTGAACTAGTAAACTGCACTGCATAATAAAGTTTACAGTTGCAGTGAAGCTGACAAATGGCTCGTATACCGGTATACTGAGGTGTTACTGCACAAAGAAATACTCAAGGCACTACGTGACAAACCGAAGCGTGTCTTGTTCTTGAGGGAAACACGGACACCTAGATATCTAGTTGACTACTAGATATACTATAGACATAGCACGTAGATCTATGAATCGACTTCTACAATAGGATACACTTTGTGTATATCTAGTTTTTTTCTGTGTGCCTAGTGGGAGTTTTCAATATTTTCATACTGTTACTATCGCGTTAACGTAAACGTGAAATATGAAATTGAAACAATTGTGCAGTAATGCCACTAGATGGCGCTGTTGCAATTCCTTAGAAATTCGTGTTTACGTTAACGCGATAGTAACAAATCATGCCCACGTGGAATGATGGCAAGAATACTGGCGGCATTTCCGCGCTGGACTGCCAAGTGCACGCTGATTCTTCGAGCAAAAAATGAATCAGCCCTTCTGTCACCAGTTGAGGTGGATTATAAAGTTTTTAGTATTTCGTATATATGAAGTTACTGTAAGGTTATCCACACAAACTGTTATACGATTTTGGGTGAGAGCGGTTGAAACGGCATATTTTTTTAGAGAATCAGCATACAGAACAGCACGCGTGTCGACTGTAAATGTGCAACGTTTATGCTCTGTACGGAGCGCGTCGTCTGTTTGCAATCACAGTGCGCTAATATACTGACTGATAGCCTGCGACTGCCAGACATTCTTCATTTTATGAAGGCACAGAGGCATCATAAAAAGTGAGTGTTTACAAGCAGCGTGGTGAAGGCGGTGAAACCCATAAACAAACGTCACGCGTCTCCTTGACATCCGCATATACAAACTTTTTTCATAATTTCTATTTAAAAATTTAACACTAACAACAATTACGTAAATTTAATTTATAATTAATTTACATTAAATAATTTATAAAACACATTTGCTCGTAAAGTATTCAATTTCAACTTACCGCACTTATATCATAATGTACTAATAATAATCAACCATTAAAAAAATACTCCATCTTTAGTTTTTGTGAACAGTTTTTAAAATATTTAAAAACATAAGATCATTTACCATGTAGTTAAGGGTTAACTTGTAAAGAATAAAAAAAAACGGACTAGTGGTTGACTAAAACTCAGCGTTTATAAAATGAGGCATGTCTGACTACTGCAAGCCGTCGTTCTACACCGAACAGCAAAAACAAAGGACGCGCCAGTTCAAGCATTTCACTGAACAAACCTACAGTTTATGCACTGGACGCAAACTCTCGCTGTTTTCACAGAGACACGTTTAACTTTAACTGGGGGTAGTAATATCTTTAATTATTCATTCCCTTAATTCATGTTTTGTGTTGAATGCAATTTAAAAATAAATTGAACATAAAATAACATTGATTTGACTGTATAGAATTTCAAAA
This sequence comes from Bicyclus anynana, assembly GCF_947172395.1. Lineage (NCBI taxonomy): Eukaryota > Metazoa > Arthropoda > Insecta > Lepidoptera > Nymphalidae > Bicyclus > Bicyclus anynana. The sequence continues at coordinate 6,670,628 of NC_069094.1, forward strand.
TTAATCTTAACTTTTGTAAAAAATATTTTCTTTGATAAGTAAATGCTTGATAATGAACTGATTTACTTTTTTTTTATTGTCTGTGATAGGTATTTTTTTAACAAAATCTAATGAATAAAATTAAAATGTTAAAATTATTTTATCATTTGTATTTTCAAAACCGAAGGGTATCAAACCCTTGTCTTCTTAACTGCCAGAGTTCCTTTGCACTAGTTAGGTATCGAAGTTATGCAAGTAATTTATATACTTACGGTTTTTGCAAGCCTTGTCACCATTAACGTATTAATGTGCTAGACACACTAAAACATATATTATATTACATTCAAGTCCATCCAGCCGCTTAGGAACAATATAATGGCAAACAATTCGTTATCAATCATCATCATCCTGGTATGCAGGTTTCCTCACGATGTTTTTCTTCACCGTTTGAGATACGTGATATTTAATTTCTTAAAATGCACACAACTGCAAAGTTAGAGGTGCATGCCCCAGACCGGATTCGAACCCACCACCCTCCGGAATTAGAGGCAGAGGTCATATTCACTGGGCTATCACGTATCAAGCAATCTAATCTAATCTCAAACAATTACAACAACACAAACGGAAAAGTTACATAAAACAAGATAACCTCTTATACAATACATTTAAAGTTAGAATAAGTAAAACGGATATGTTTTAACGAAAATAAGTTTATGTTAGGGACAGCTATGTATAATTTTTAACAATGGCTAGCCAGGTTCCATAAAATATATTATGTTTGTGTAAGGTACTTTGAATATTTTATCCCGGAGTCGGCCTAAGTAAATAGCCTTCCGTATACACCGGGACGTTTCGACGCTAATATATTCGCTATCACGTATATAATTGTACCTAATGTCTAACTGTGAAACTGTTATTTGATAATTACCTATATTATTTTTTTTTTAACTTTAATTATATGAACTAAAAAATAATATTATAATGACTTTAAATCACAGAACGTAGACAAAGCGCTAATGCTAGCTTGCCGTGCTTTATATTTTATTCAAGTGCATATTATGTAATTAAATTTCCTGTGAATTAGTTCTCAACAAGTTATTACTCTAACATAATGTTGTTAAGGAATGAGGAGATCCGCAGACGAACCAAAGTCACTGACATAGCTCAGCGAGTCGCGAAGCTGAAGTGGCAATGGGCGGGCCACATGGTACGAAGAGCCGATGGACGTTGGGGTCCCAAAGCGCAGTGTTGGGCGACTCCCCACTAGGTGGACCGAGGATATCAAGCGGGTTGCAGGGAGACGCTGGATACTGACGGCGGTGGTGCTTGGAGGTCCATGCAAGAGGCCTATATCCAGCAGTGGACGTTGGCTGATAAGATAAGGTAAGGGTAAGGAATGTTGTTACTATTATAGTACGGTAAGACCTTTGTAAGGATAGTTTTTGGAGAACTTTCATTGTTTGTTTCTTAATATGCATATCTCTATAAGAATTGTATTCGATTACTTGTACTTTAAAAATCTTATAACGGCACCGTATAATCTACCGTTATTTTATTACGTTATAAGTTATATCAGAATATTGCCAATGTATGTGAATACATAGCCCAACAACCTTAAGTTCTAAAATGGTCATTTAGCGCCTGAGTTTTCAGACGAAGGCCTCTTTATTAGCAACATTTTAATAAGTATTACAAAATATGGAAAGTACGAGTAGATATAATAAAAAGTACAAAACTATTCGACATTTGAATTGTGAAATAGCTATCCTTTAACAAGTTAGAAATGGCATCTCTTTCATTGTACTTTTGATACTAAAACGATAAAAGTTTGTCACAAAGGGTCAACCTTTGTATTGAAACTTTTTTCGTTTTGCTCGTAGTAAACATCGGAATGGATAGCGTTCCTATGAAATTGTGATTTCATACGCAATGTCTTTCTTTTTTGAAGTTTTTTATATCCAGATCACCTTGCCCTTGGAAATCGAATCCTCGTAAATATGTATTCATTTAAAAATGTTTTGATTTGAAGGTTGAAGCATGCTCATTATACACTTAGGTACAGTATGCAGTTGGGAATATTGTATCTTAGAAAATGACACCGCGTCATTTTTCAATTTTAATAAATACAGAGACACATGTTGGAAATTAACAAGTGCTACTTTTTTGAAACCTGAAATTTGAGAAATAGAGGATGAATATTTGTATAAAATAAAACAGAACGTGTTATCGCCGTTTAGTGTTGGAAATAGTAGTCTGTGACGGATATGACGTCGCTCGATCTAGTGTCGGCTTCAGTGTGCTCGTGGCGTTCGAGCCGTCCACATCTCTTGTTGTGTAATTTTTAATGGGTTTCTTAGAATAGGCGGGGAGAGTGACTTGAGTGGTAAAGGGGAGTGTTTGTATACAGTCAAAGGTACCTTTAACACTACGCACATCGTTCACAAGTACGTGACTCCACTCAAGGTCATTCTCTGCCATTCTAGGGTGTTATTTCGGTTACAGTTTGATTTGTTAATTAAGTTGTCCTGACAAGTGTTGTGAATCATAACCTTTGTTTGACATTAGTATTCTTATATTTGTAATCACCTTTGAGTCCACTAAAAAACGTTAGACATATATTTACTAAAACTCCCAGAGTTGTTTTTTATTTTCTAGCTCTCATCTTCATACATTTATACAAAAATATCCCGAGCTGCTGATATTAAAGCCTTTTATTCTGACAATTAAAATTCTTATTATTAAAGGCCAGGGAAAAGTAATCTCAACAAATGCATTTCAACGAAATAAGCCTTTAAAATTCAAGCATGGGGTAGTTTTAAAAATAATTATAATTATTCTTGAAACTCTGAAAAAGACTCAACGGGTCGGTTGGGAAGCGTACATTTTAGCTTCTCTTTCGAAATTTTAATAGCCGTGGCGACTTTCTCAGACGCTGTTATGGTCCATTTGGTTAAATTGTAACTGTTTTATTCGTTATTTGCACAGTTAGACTACAACAAAGGGATGGAGATAAAGCAAATAAATCGCGCGCTTAGTCAACGAGTAAATATAAGACGGAAATTATTGGGCCATTCGTTTGTGGGTAGCTTAATGGAAGTTTGTTTGGGGAAATCGCTTATTAAGAGTGAATCATAGTATTCTGCTTATTGAATTAAGTTTTACTTGGAAAAACTAACTTAGATTTAAACTAATAAGTATTATAAAGTAATATAAGTATAATAAAGGCAAAAACGACTATGCACTATATATTTATCTTTGTACAATTTAAAATATACATTTAAAGTGACAAAAGCATGGCTAACTAACTAATACTTTTAAACAGTTGAATTTTAAAACTCTATCCAATTGTGTATGTATGTGCTAATGTATATGTACTAAATAAAGTAATGTATCAACTGTAACTTTGATTCGACTGATATGATTTGATTTAGACAAACGGCTAGAACTAAACTCTTACAGTCTATGAAAGTAATAATAACTCACAGATCATTGTTGTATTAGCGGCCTAAAAAAACGAAATTCATTAAGCATATAATGTTTCTAGAACAGTTTTACATTTCTTACATTGCATTTTTTAAGGTGGTTATAACCGGTTGAATCCCACTCCACATCAAATCTGACATCTCTTAATAAATTGGCCATGGCTGACACCGCACGGTTTCACCCGCGTGGTTCCCGTTCCCGTAGCAATACATAACCTATAGCCTTTCTCGATAAATGGGCTATCTAACACTGAAAGAATTTTTCAAATCGGACTAGTAGTTGCTGAGATAAGCGCGTTCAATCAAACAAGCTCTTCAGCTTTATAATATTAGTAAAGATAAGATAAGCATACCGAAGTAAATAAGTAAACTCATGCCTTCGCTAACGAAAGATATTTGCTGTCTACAAAAAACTTAGTTTGGGGAATAACATGAGTAGAATCACAATATTGTTTGTACCGTACCCCAATTTAATATTTAACTGAACTTTGTAGGTAGGGCGTAAATTATTTAAAGGCAGTAAAAAGAAAATAGACGTAGTGGATAGTGTGAACATCGCGGCACCGTATAAATATTGCATGAACAGACTTTACAGGACATCCATTGGACGGTAAACGGTGTTTTATGGGATAACATATTTTATTGTTTTAGGTCTGTAAGTCGCGATAGAATATTTATTTCACAATATTGTTTATGGATTGGAAAGAGTTCTGTATTTTTATACCTTAACTTAGCTTTATTCCTATTTATTCATTTATTCCTGTTGAAAATACACAGATTAATTAACATGTTTGATCCACTGGATTTTTGTGTAAGATTTGTGATAATACCTAGATATAATACTTCAGCGACTAAAGTACAGTCTAAAAGATGGACACGACCATCCCATACTTTTAGTGTGGATATAACCAAGCGATTATATCCACACTAAAAGTAATGGCCTCAGTTTTCTGAGATTTGAGGGATATCTAAAAAGGTGAAAATTATAAACCTGCTTACTATTAAAACTGCTGCGTTGCTTCAGAAGAGAAGTCAAAGAAAAACGGCTAGGATTATTGAGAAGAAAAGTTTTGTTTCTTCAGAATAATATGCGAGTTCACACATCGGTTGAAAGAAATGTATCAATGTGGTTTTGAATTTTTACCTTACACCCTTTGTCACATAATCTATCTATAACACACTATTATCTATTTCCTAAGTTGATAAAAATGGCTAGAGTTCCAAAAATTATTATGAAGTCAAAGATTTAGTTTATCATTTTTTGAGGTTTTATATGAAAAAAGCTTAGCTGCCAACTTTTCTAACACCCTACGTATAAATCAGCGCCAACAGGCTTCGTCAAAAATTCTACAAAACCATTCTTTATTTTAAACTCAACACGCCAGGTTATGTTACTCTAAGAAAAGTTTTGTTATCGTTTCACACCTGAAGGTGTTAAGCTGATGAAAATCGACTCACCGGGGAAATCTAACTGTATTTTTTATTAAAACGATGCAAATGAAAATTTCGGAGCTGCACTTTCAATAGTCTTTTTTTAGGCACTCTCGAAATCACTTTTAATCATAGAAATGTATCGTAATATCGAGGAAAATAGATGTATTGTTTTATTTTATTTCCACGAGTTGCTTGGCAAGACTTTTTAATATTATTATCAACGGTGCTGACTATTTTATTAAATCGATATTTCTTATATACCTACCTACAAATATTGTAAAAGCGAATGTAAGTTTGTTACGCTTTTACATCTAAAACCCTATACAGATTCTAAAAAACCTTTTACCAATGAAAAGCTTTAGTACCAGCAAGTACCATAGGCTATGTATTATTTTCATTTTGCTAGGAAAACGAACGTGAAACCGAGGGCGTTCGCTAGAGCTTTGTAAATGTTCAAATGAAAATCTGCGTAACCTTACTCGTACCATGGTATAGCAAAATAAATCTGCATGCCTAACATGTGACCCACGACATTATACATGATGACAAATCGACCAATAGCGAACGCTGAACCGGAAATATTCTTTCGTTGCATTGGGACGACAGGGAGAGCGATATAAATTGGTCGATATGTCGAGGTTCGCATTTTAGGCCTACCGAACCCACAATATGACAAAGTTATAAATATATTACGCATCCTTAAAGCCGTGCATTGAAGTAAATATGGATGCTTGTTAAAATTGCTAAAACACCGTGAAAATATCTTACAGCGTCGGACACCCGGGAGACTCCGCCCGGGATTTTATAACGATGAGCTGTATCAGGCTCCTTGTATTTTGTAATTTTTCTCCCAAAGGGTTACCCATCATAAATGTTTAACTATGTTATGCGGTTTGTTATAGAATATTAAGCATTTACTCTGAAAGGGTTAAACATCGTATATCGTTTATTAACTCACGATGTAAAAAAAGAGGGTACACAAGGAGGTTGTTATGCAGGTGCGCACAAGGTTTTAAACTGGGGCAGGGTGCGTTCAAATTGTGCAAAATGGAAAATTGCTTTTCTAGTACTGGTATTGAGGAAAGCAGTGCGTTATTGCATCGATGATGTGCACGCCATTGGTAAGGGTGCTTTTCAACCAGAGATGTGCTACGCTACATTAGTACTCGTATGGATGCGATTGATATCCACCAAACATATTCATTGGTGCACATAGCTTAGCACTGGTGGAAACGGATTCAACTAAGACATGTTTTTATATGGAAGAATGCGTGCTATGGATGCGTGCTATGGATGCATGCTATGGATGCGTGCTATGGATGCGTGCTATGGATGCGTGCTACGGATGCATGCTATGGATGCGTGCTATGAATGCGTGCTACGGATGCGTGTTATAGATGCGTGCTAGGAATGAGTGCTACGGATGCGTGCTACGGATGCGTGCTATGGATGCGAGGGATGGATACATGCTACTATCGATACATCGCGTACTCGTAACTCGAACTCCTCATCTTTCTCGAGCAGCTACTCTTCAGCGGCGCATCTTTATTGCTCATCGATTTGAATATTTTTGGTTTTATTCAAGAATTAGGAAATAAAAAAAACCCTAGTGAAGTAAAAAAAATTGAAAATATTGAAAACATATTCATGTCTAAATATTAAAAAATACCTAGTTCCAGTTCGACGATGATTTGCAGCAAGTTTATATTATACATTTGATTTATTGTATTGAGGTTTTCTTAATTGGTCCAGGTCTGGCTGGTGGGAGGTTCCATTACGATCTCGTGTAGAAACCGAAAGGGGTATGGGCTTACATCCTACTCCTAAAAAGTTAGCCCTCTTCTATCCTAGATTGCATCATCACCATCAAGATTGTAGTCAAGGGCTAACTTGTAGATAATAAAAAAAATCATATTTAACTGAAAAGCGATATAAATGTAAAGTAATAGGACGTGAATATTATCTTTTTCAGCAGTTATCGCAGACGGCACGCAGCAGCTGCGGGGTGACACTGCACTGGCGTAATTTATTACTTGTCTCCCAAGATGCTACCATGCTTTCGTTTTGGAAGTCACTGTGGTGGCAAAATTGCATTTGCGTACTTCTTATTTAAAATACAGTGATTTTGAAATAGTAAAAATTTAATTTAATTTCGCAAAATTTTCTTTTGTATATTTTAGGTTATTTTAGTTTTGGTAGTTCGTAAATATTTAGATCTTAATAATATAACTTCGCTAGTGTAATGTACCTACTGTCTACGAAGCATTGACTTTTTTTTCCGTAGGGAGGAAAATCCTCATGGACACCCATGTTGGGTAGTGCCGGACTCTTACCGGCTAAAAACCCCTCCTACCTTCTAGACGCTGGTGCCCCTGCTATAAAGCCTTACCAACGTTGCGAGTTTCATTTACCTGCAATTCTCTCTTTCATCTTTTGATCTTCATTATATTATCCAGATAATTCCTAACTATATTCCATTTCTCACTGCACTCCAGCATTATATTTATTACATACATAGAGATCATACACATTTGTGATACGACGTGATAGCCCAGTGGATATGACCTCTGCCTTCGGTTCAGGTGCATAGGTTGGAATCCGGTCCAGGGCATGCACCTCCAACTTTCCAGTTGTTTACAATTTAAGAAATTAAAAATCACGTAAGGAAACCTGCATACCTGAGAGTTTTCTTAAATCTCTACGTGTGTGAAGTCTGCCGCATTGGTCCAGCGTTGTGGACTAAGAACTAACCCCTCTTATTCTGAGAGAGAAAGAGAGAAACGTAGTTAACAGTGAGCCGAATTTGGGTTGTTAATGATGATACACATTTGTATAAACAACACACACACATACAGAATGTGAATGTGTTTATCTGAAAAGTTCTTAAAATATTATACTTATAGTATTTCACACAACAGGAATCGACCTAGTTCTTATTTCTGATTTTTGTAAAATAGATACAAACGAAAATCATTCATTTCTAAGCTGACTTAAGAAAATATTAATAAAATTTATCTCCTCCGGCTTCGGTCTTAAATTTAAAATTATGATTTATTGTCTCCATTTCTCTCAAGTGAGATTGAATGTAAAATGTTCTAAAGCAAATAAAATGAGACGTGCAATTTATCAGAATAACGAGCTTTTCCGAATCTCTTTTTGGTGACACTCGGTTCATTTATATTTTTTCTTATCCATTTCAGCTCGATCACACGTAGGGTATTACTCACACGTCACTTCTTAGGAGTGTGTGTAGATTTTAGACAAGACTTGATCGCAGTGCTTAGTATTTTATATTAAGTATAGTTTTTACGACCTCTTTGACACAGTTGGTAGTGCTGTGGTTCTCAACAGAAAAGGCCTGCAGGGTTATTATGTAACTCGGTGTACCATTCAAGTAATCAGTCACTACATCGTTTTTCATCGTATTTTCGATTTTGCAATCATCTAACATTGTGTTTTCAACGAAATGAGACAATAATCGTCATTTTGCGTAGTAAGTAACATTAGACTAATGTTACTATACGCATAGTAGTGGTAGCAGGTCGTCGTCATCAACCCATATTCGGCTCACTGCTGAGCTCGAGTCTCCTCTCAGAATGAGAGGGGTTAGGCCAATAGTCCACCACGCTGGCCCAATGCGGATTGGCAGACTTCACACACGCAGAGAATTAAGGTAATTCTCTGGTATGCAGGTTTCCTCACGATGTTTTCCTTCACCGATTGAGACACGTGATATTTAATTTCTTAAAATGCACACAACTGAAAAGTTGGAGGTGCATGCCCCAGACCGGATTCGAACCCACACCCTCCGGAATCGGAGGCAGAGGTCATATCCACTGGGCTATCACGGCTTCAATATCACGGTAGCAGGTAGTAACGTTATTTTAACGAAAAACTGACGTTTACGTTATTTTGTTGAAATATTCATGTCAGACGGTTGTTAAAACAAAACATCATTGCCACTTGATGTAAAATAGCGTAGTCAAGGTAATTTCGTAGAAGGAACTATTTTAGATGATCACAAAAACGAAAATGCGACGAAAATCGATGTAGTGACTCATTGTTTGAATGCTACACTGAGATACATAATGAGGCCGCTGGTTCGAATCCCAGCTTGGTTCAGTTTGGAATTATAAAATTTCCAAATTGGCTTAGGGCTGGTCTGGTGGTAGGCATAGGCCGTAACGGTAAAGACGTACCAGCAAGCGATTTAGCGTTCCGGTACGATGTCGTGTAGTAACCATCGGCAACACGGGCCTATCCTTGTGCCTCTTCCAGTCCAGCGAAGATGCAATCGAAAATGGAAGCGGGCTTACTACCGCTTTTATCTTAGACAGCAGTTTTCTCATTACATTTTTAATAATTTGATTTAATTTTGAATAATAAGGTCACTGTAATGATTGAAACATTATATTACTCGTAAGTATTTCTAGTAGTACTAAATATAGAATTGATACTGTTAGTACCTAAATGCATAAAAAAAATCAGCATATAATGTACGACTTTTGTGAATTTAGTCTGCAGTCAGTTTAAGCCGTTATCGCTGACTTGTCTGCTCGGAAAAAGAACTATTTGTCAAGGAGACGGAGGATTTGAAATAAGGTATAAAAGGGTGTTGGAAATCTAATAAAATTTACTAAAATGGGGATGATGACTAGGTTTGAATATATTGATTTTTATGATACATTCGGGTAAATAGGGTCAATGTTAACTAATTTATACATAAAAAGCAAAGATTGTCTGGATATTTGCAAAATAAATGAGATTATAAAATTTCAAAAACTATTAAAAAAATTTTATCGTAATTAGATGAAAATTCATACAGTTTTAGCTTCCTTACATTAAATGTGACATTTTTTAATATATGAACTATAAAGATAAACGCACAAATAACAAAGATATTTGTAATTTTGTTTGAACGCGCATACAAATCTAACGATCATTACATTGCCTATGACGTCATTTTTTCGAGCCATTTTGTATGGGGCGTTTTTCAGGGATCCGCGGCAGCGCCGCAAATCTGACTCTTTGAATCCCTGTAGCTCCGAAAGTAATGATCGCAGATACCCTGTTCCTTTTACAAAATTGCTTTACTATTAGTATACTCTTAATTTATATACAATTTAAAAAACTGTCATCATCCCTATTGGGGCATCTTTTAATATACAAGTAAGTGTGTTTACATTGTAAGTAGTAATGTTTTTATAGTTTGTCCTTTTTATACCTAGAGTTATAATTTACTTAAGCCATAATCTATACTAATATTATAAAGCTGAAGAGTTTGTTTGTTTGTTTGAACGCGCTAAT